>NW_016107876.1:59259-78156 GCF_001604975.1 Cebus imitator | reverse complement strand
TTGAAATTTGTGTATGCTTCGTGAAGTTCTTGTGCTGTGTTTATCAGCTCCATAAAGTCATTTATATTCTTCTCTAAGCTGTTTATTCTAGTTAGCATCTCATCTAACCTTTTTTCTAGGTTCTTAATTTCTTTGCATTGGGTTAAAACATGGTCTTTTAACTCAGAGAAGTTTGTAATTACCCACCTCCTAAAGCCCCCTTCTGTCAGTTCGTCAGGTTCATTCTCCATCCATGTTTGATCCCTAGCTGGTGAGGAGTTGTGATCCCTTGGAGGAGAAGAGGCGTTCTGGTTTTTGGTGTTTTCATCCTTTTTGGTCTGGTTTCTTCCCATCTTAGTGGCTTTATCTACCTGTGGCCTTTGTGTTGGTGACTTTTGGATGGGGTCTTCGAGTGGATGTCCTTTTTGTTCATGTTGAAACTATTTCTTTCTGCTTCTTAGTTTCCTTATAACAGTCAGGCCCTTCTGCTGCAGCACCATTGGAAGTGCACTCCAGACCCCGCTCACCTGGGGATCACCTGCAGGGGCTGCAAAACAGCTAGAGTTGCCACTGGTTTCTTCCTCTGTTATCCTTGTCCCAGAAGGGTACCCACCAGATGTCAGCCTGAGCTCTCCTTTAAGAGGTGTCTCTTTGGGTATATGAGGGTCAGAGAGTTGCTTGAGGAGACACTCTGTCCCTTATAAGAGCTCAAGTGCTGTACTGAGAGCTCTCTTGTTCTGTGAAGAGCTGCTGGGCGGATACCTTTAAATTTGCTGCAGCTGAACTCATAACCATCTCTTTTCCCAGGTGCTCTGTCCTAGGAAGGTTGGCTTTATTTATAAGTTCCTGTCATGCTGCTGCCTTTTTTCATAGATGTCCTGCCCCACATGGAGTAGTCTAGTCACAGTTTGCCAGAAGAATCATTGCTGTGCTGCTGCAGGCTCTGCCCAGCTGCTGTATGAGCTGCCTTGGTGCTGGAGGACTGCCTCGGTAGTGGGGGACACCCTTCCCCTGACTGAGCTGGACCATCCTGGGTCCAGCATGCTTGCTGTGAAACTCTCAATCCAGAGTGTTTCAGATTGCTTGTTTTGTGGAGGTGGTATTCACTGAGCCAGATTGCCTGACTCCCTGTCTCAGCCCCCTCCCTTTCAGTTGAATGGGCTGCTCTGTCTCCCAGGCATTCCAGGCACCAGTCTAAATGGCCACCCAAGCTTGTGTGAGTTTCTGTGCACTGATGCAACACCTGCTGAAACCATGGTGCTGAAAACTTGTGGTGCTTTTTGGCCCGGGAATCTCCTGGTCTGTGGCCAATGAAAACTTGTTTGGAAATGCAGTAAGCACTCACCCTCTACACTGCTCTTGCTGGGAACTGCACACCAGGGCTGTTCCTATTCGGCCATCTTGGATGTCTCTCCCCCAAAATCATTTCTTAAAAATAGAAGAGAAGAGGTCAGGCTTGGTGGCTTATGCCTGTAATCCCAGCACTTTGGGAGGCCAAGGCAGGAGGATCATAAGTCAGGAGATCCAGACCACCTGGCCAACATGGTTAAACCCCATCTGTACTAAAAATACAAAAATTAGCTGGGCATGGTGGCAATCACCTGTAATCTCAGCTACTCAGGAGATTGAGGCAGGAGAATCTCTTGAACCCAGGTGATGGAGGCTGCAGTGAGCCAACATCATGCAACTGCAGTCCAGCCTGGCAACAGAGAGAGACTCCATCAAAAAAAAAAGAGGAGAGAACACATCCCATTTAACTTTATAAGGCAAATATTACTGATATGTTTTGGATCTGTATCCCCACCAAATCTTATGTTGAAATGTAGTCCCCAGTCACTCCAGCCCGTTTGTGATGATTGGATCATGGAGGTGGGTTTCTCACGAATGGTTTAACATCATTCTATTGGTGCTGTCCTCGAAATAGTGAGTTCCCCTGAGATCTGGTTGTTTAAAGATTGTGACACCTATTCCATCCCATGGTCCCTCTCTTGCCATGTAACATGCCTGCTCCTGGCTTAGCTTTTGCTGTGAGTAAAAGCTCTTGAGGCTTCCCTGGAAGCTGAGAAGATGTCAGCACAATGCTTCCTGTAGAGCCTTAAATTCATGAGCCAATTTAACCTCTTTTCTGTATAAATTACCTAGTCTCAGGTATTTCTTTGTAGTAATGCAAGGATAACCTAATATGGAAAATTGGTACTGGGAGTAGAGCATTGTTACAAATAGACCTGAAAATATTGCAGTGACTTTGGAACTTTGGGCAGAGGTTGGAAGTGTTGTAAGGCTCATAGGGCAGAAAGATGAGGGAACATTTGGAACTTCTGGGAGACTGGTTAAATGGTTGTGATCAAAATGCTGATAGTCATATGGAAGGTGAAGTCCAGGCTGTTGAGGTCTCAAATGGAAATAAAGAAATGTTTGGCAACTGGAGCAAAGGTCACTCTTGTTATGCTTTAATGAAGAACTTGACTTCATTGTGTCATACTCTAGGGATCTATGGAGGTTTCAACCTAAGAGTGATGACTTAGAGTATCTGGTGGAAGAAATTTCTGAGCAGTAAAGCATTCAAGATGTGGCCTGGTTGCTTCTGATTGCCTATACTCAGAAGTAACAAAGAAATCACCTAAAGTTGGAACTTAGATTTAAAAGAGAAGCAGATTGTCAAGGTTTGGAAAATTTACAGCCTAGCCAAGTGGAAAAAAAGAAGAAAGCATTTTCAGGGGAAGAATCCAAGTAGGTTGTGGAGCAGCCACTTTTTAGAAAGATTTACATGAGCAATAAACAGCCAGGTACTGAAAGCCTAGACAATGGGGAAAAAAAGCTTAGAAGGGATTGCAAGGATCTTTTTGGTAGCACCTTCCATTATAAGCTCAGAGGCCTAGGAGGAATGAACGATTTAGGGGTTCAGGCTCGGGACTCCACTGCCCTGTACAGCCTTGGAACACTACTTGCATCCAGGTCACTCTGGCTTCACCCTAGGCTCAAACAGTCCCAGATATAGTTCCAGCCACTGTTTCAGAGGGTGCAAGTCACAAGCCTTGGCAGCTTCCATGTAGTGTTAAGCCTATAGGTGTGCAGAATATACGAGTGAAGGAGACTTGGCAGCCTCTATCTAAATTTCGGAGGATGTTTGAGAAATCCTGGGTGCCCAAGCAAAAGCCTGCTGCAGGGGCAGAGGCCTCATACCGAACCTCTACTAGGACAATGTCAAAGTGAAATGTGGAATTAGAGGCTCCAAACAGAGCCCCCACTGGGGCACTACCTAGTGGAGTTGTGGAAAGGAGGCCACCGTTCTTCAGACCACAGAATGGTAGAGCTACAACCAGTTTGCACCCTGCACTTCACAAAATTACAGGCACTCAACTTCAACACATAAAAGCAGCCACGGGGGCTGTACCTGCAAGGCCATGAGGGCAGCACTACTCAAGGCCTTGTGAGTCCACCCCTCACACCACTGTGCCCTGGATGTGGAACATGAAATTAATAGGGACTGTTTTGGAGATTTAAGATTTAATGACTGTCCTGCTGGGTTTTGAACTTGCATGGGATTTGTAGCCCCTTTCTTATGGCTGATTTATCTCTTTTGGAACAGAATTGTTTATCCAAAGCCTGGATCTCCATTGCAACTTGGGCACAAATAACTTGTTTTGATTTCACAGGTGCATAGATGGAAGGAACTCATCTCTAGATGGGGCTTAGGAATTGGGACTTGGGACTTTGAATTACTGCCAGAATATGTTAATACGTCAGGGGACTATAGGGAAGATGTAATTGTATTTTAAAAGGTGAGAAGGGCATGAGATTTGGCAGTCCAGGGGCAGAATGATATGGTTTGAATTGGTGTCCTTGTCAAATCTCAACTTGAAATGTAGTCCTCCCTGTTGGAAGTGGGGCCTGTTGAGAGGTAACTGAATCATGAAGGTGAATTTCTCATGAATGGTTTAACATCATCCCATTTGGTGCTATCCTCATGATAATGAGTGAGTTCTCACAAGATCTGGTTGTTTAAATGAGTGTTGCACCTTCCTCTTCTTGAGCCCTCTCTTTCCATGTGATGTGCCTGCTCCTGCTGCTCCTTCTGCAATGAGGAAAATCTTCCTCAGGCCTCCCCAGAAACTGAGAAGATGTCAGTGCCATGCTTCCTGTACAGCTGGCAGAATTTTAAGCCAATTAAACTTATTTCTTTATAATTTATTCAGTCTCAGGTATTTCTTTATAGTAATGCAAGAACAGCCTAAAACAATTGCCCAGATACCAAAACAAAGATTTCCTAGGACATGAAAGCAACATAATATTATTACCTGTGAATGTAGGCATAAAAATCCGTTGAAAATACTAGCAAACCAAAATCTTAAAAAATATAAAGAGGATTATAGACCATGACTGAGAATCAGCTCAGCAATGAAAAGTATTACTAGGATAAATGACAAATTACATGAACAACTCAATATATGCAGCAAAAGCAGATGAAAACCCAACAGCCTTTCAAGATAAAAACCACTCAACATACTAGGAATACAAGAAAAATACCTTAATGGGATAAATGACATCCATTAAAAAATCCACAATTAACATTATACTTCATGATGAAAAAACAAAAGCTTTTCCACTAAGATCAAGGACAAAATTAAAATGCCTGTTTTCACCACTCTTATTCAATATTTTACTGGAAATTATGGCCAGAAGAATTAGGCAAGAAAGAGAAACAACATTCAAATTGAAAAGCAAAAAGTAAAACTATGCCTATTTATAGATCATATAATTTTGTGAAAAACATCTAAAGAATGTGGAGCACAACTATTAGAGATTGTAAGCAAGGTCAGCAAGTTTGTAAGACACAAGATTAATACACAAAAATCAGTTTAATGTCTATTTGCGAATAATGAAAAATGTGAAAATAAAATTAAGGAAAAAATCTTATTTATAAAAGAAAAAGGAATAAATTTAAACCAAGAACTGCAAGACTTGTACACTGAAAACTACAAAGGATTGCTAAAATAAGTTTAATGATATCTCAATAATAGGAAAATAACTCTTGTTTATGAACTGAACAGCATAATATTTTGAGGATAGTGATACTACTCAAATTCATCCACAGATTAAACACATTTTCTATCAAAGCCCTAGCTGACTTCTTTGTCGAATATTACAGGTAAAATTTATATGGAAATACAAGGAACCTGGAACAACCAAAATAATATTTTTAAAAGAATTAAGTTGATGGACTCACCCCTAACCAATTCAAAACTTACTACAATGCTATAGCAACCAGTATTGTGGTACTGGCATAAGGACAGACATATGTATAGATTGGTGGAGTAGAAATGAGAATCCAGAAACCAATACACAGTTATATGGTCAATGGATATTTGACAAGGGCACCAAGACAATTAAATGAGGAAAAAAAATTTTTTTCATGAATTGTAGTGGATACATATATCCACCTGAATATAAACACTCAAAGTAATAGACCCCCACACACACAAAAATAACTCAAAGTTAAGAGCTAAAATTATAAAATTCTTAGAAGAATCAAGTAAAAATCTCCATGATTTGGGGTTAGGCAATTTTTTTTTTATATTTGGTAATAATAGCATAGACTATAAAAGAGAAGATTAAAAAGTTGAACTTCACCAAAAGTAAAACTTGTTTGCCAAGAACTTAATAAAGAAAGTGAATGGTCTTAAAATGCCAAGGCCACCCCACCCCCAACCCCTAGAAGTGGTGGCAGCATGGTGCAGAGAGCATCTCTAGGAACTGGGGTAGGCAGAACACAACCATTTTGTGGCTTGAACTCAGTACTGTCCTGTTAGAGCAAAAAGGAAAACCAGACCAAACTCAGCTGACACTCATCCATGGAAGAAGTATTTAAACCAGCCTCAGCCAGAGGGAGTAGTGGATCTCGTTGGTTGGAATTTGAGTTCTCACAAACCTTGCCACTGAGAGCTAAAGTGTTCTGTGTCTCCAATTAAACTTAAAAGGCAGTCTAGGCCATAAGGACTGTTAAGCCCTCTAGTGCTCAACTAGGTGCAGAGGCAGTGGACTAACGGAGGGTATTTGACATATTGAGATGCCAGGTGTGATGCCTAAGAGAATGCTGATAACATCCCCCCCAACCCCAGGCTGTGCATCTCATGGATAAAACAAACAAACAAACAAAAAAAAAAAAAACACAAAAGCCCTACCTTCTACTTGAGGAGAGGAGAGGGAAGAGTGGAAAAAACTTGACAGGTTATAAGGCCAGCCATAGCAGGATAGGGCACTAGTCAGAGTCATTAAGCCCCTATTCCAGGCCCTAGCTCCAAGATGTCATTTCTAAACACACCCTGGACCAGAAGGAAGTTCACTGCCTTTAAAGAAATAATTCAGTCCTAGCAGCATTCATCACCTGCTAACTGAAGAGCACTTATAAGTGAGTCTCTGATACTTGCTAGATTCTGGTGAGACTCCGCATATTACCACCAATAATGGCTACAGGGCAAAACTCCTTCTGCTTGAGAAAAGTAAAAGGAAAAGTAAAGGGGATTTTGTCTTGCACCTTAAGTACCAGCATGGCCACAGGGTAATAGAGCACCAAGTAGGCTCTTGAAGTCTCTGATTCCAGCACTTAACTCTTGGATGGCATTTCTGGACTGCCCTGGGTCAGAGGGGAGCCCACTCTTTACCACCACTGAGTGGTGAAGGATGACTCACAGGCCAGGTAGCATTCATCACAAGCTGACAGAAGAGCCCTTTGGACTTAAGGGAACATCGATGGTAGTCTGGCAGTACACCTCCTGGCCTGGGCTGTTGGTGACTAATGGGCAAGGCTCCTCTGCTTTAGAAAAGAGAGGGGACGAATGAAAAAAACTGCGTTCTGTGGTTTGAGTACCAGGACAGCTGTATTACAATGCAATGACAGGTAAACTTCTAAGATGTTTTACTCCAGTCCCTGACTTCCAAACAACACATCTTGACACACTCATGCCTGAGGAACTTCACTACATCACTCTGAAGAGAAGGATACAAACCTGTTTGGCTTCACCACTGGTTACTTGTAGAGTGCCAGGACCCTGAGCAAACATAAAGCAATTGCCAGAGAGTGGTTAGAGCAGGGCTTGTGTGAGATCCAGAGCTGTGCTGCCTTCAGATCTGAACCATCACAGTCATAGTGGTGGTGGCTAGAGGGGTGTTTGTGTCATTCCACCCCCAGCTTTAGGCAGCTCAGAACAGAGAGACTCAGTATGTTCTGGAAACATAAAGAAAGAGAGCAAGAGTCTCTTCCCAGTAATCCAGAGATTTCTCCCAGATCTTGTCCAAGACTATCAAGATGATACCTCTATGAGTCTGCAAGAACCACAGAGTTACTGGGCTTCAGGTGCCTTCTAAAGCAGACACAGCTTAGATTGCAACACCTAAGTCCTTTCAAATACCTGGAAAGCCTTACCTAGGAGGACAGGTAAAAATAAGTCTTGAAAGTGAAGACTACAACACATGTCTAACTCTTTAATGCCCTGACACCAAAGAACATTTACTAGAATCAATGCCATCCAGCAAAACATGACCAGGTGTGGTGGCTCATGCCTGTAATTCCAGCACTTTGGGAGGCTGAGGCGGGTGGATCATGAGGTCAGATGTTTAAAATCAGCCTGGCAAGCATGGTGAAACCCCATCTCTACTAAAAATACAAAAAATTAGCCAGGAGTGGTGGCGCACACCTATAATCCCAGCTACTTGGGAGGCTGAGGCAGGAGAATCGCTTGAACCCAGGAGGCAGAGATTGCAGTGAGCAGAGATCGTGCCATTACACTCAGCCTGTGTGACAGAACAAGACTCTGTCTCAAAAGAAAAAAGAAAAAGAAAACATTACCTCACCACATGAACTAAAAAGGCACCAGAAACCAGTCATGGAGAAACAGAGATATGTAACCTTTTACACAGATAATTCAAAATAGTTCTGTCAAGGAAATGAAAATAAATTCAAAATAACATAGAGAAGAATTTCAGCATTCTAGCAGATAAATTTACAAGATTGAAGTAATTAAAAAGAATCAAGCAGAAATTCCCTCGCTGAGAAATGCAGTGGCATACTGAAGAATGCTTTAGAGTTCCTTATTAGTAGAATTGATCAAGCAGAAAAAGAATTACAGAGTTTGAAGACAAGCTATTTGAAAATATGCAGTCAAAGGATAAAAAAGACTAAAAAACAAGGAATCTTACAGGATCTATAAAGTAACCTCATAAGGACAAATCCATGAATTATTGGCCTTAAAGAGGAGGTAAAAAGTAAATAGGGATAAAAAAATTTATTCGAAGGTATAACAGAGAACTTCTCAAACCTTGAGAAAGATATCATTATCCAAGTACAAGAAATGTATAGAAGACCATGCAGATTTAACCCAAAGACCACCTCAAGACATTTAATAATCAAACTCCCAAAGTTCAAGGATAAAGAAAGGATCTTGAATGCAGCAAAAGAAACAAATAACATATAAAGAAGCTCCAAAATATCTGACATCAGACTTTTCAGTGGAAATCTTACAGGCAAGGAGAGAGCAGCATAACACATCTATTGTGCAATAAATAAATAAATAAATAAACCCTTTTATCCCAGAATAGTATACCTACTGAAAATATTCATCAAACATAAAGAAGAAATAAAGACTTTCTCAGACAAACAAATGCTGAGGGATTTCATCAATGCCAGACCTGTCCTACAGGAAACGCAATGGGGAATACTTCAATCAGAAATTTTAAAAAATTTTCTGATTATGAGCAATAAGTATTCACCTGAAGGTACAAAACTCACTGATAATAGTAAGTACACAGAAAACAGAGTATTTTGTAACACTACAAGTTTGGTGTGAAAAGCACTCTTATCCTAAGTATTAATAGACAGACTAACTGATAAGCCAATCAAAACCCAATACTATTCAGGACATAGTACAATGAGATATAAATAAAAACTACACAAAGTTAAAAATCTGGGGGACAAAGTTAAGGTATTGAGTTTTTATTAGAATTCTTTTCACTTGTGTGTTTTTTGTTTGTTTTTTGTTTGTTTTTTGTTTTTTACAATACAAAATGTTAAGTTGTAATCAGGTTAAAATAATGAGTTATAAGATAGCATTTGCAAGGCTCATAACATCAAACCAAAAAACATACAATGAATACACGAAAAATAAAAAGCAAGCAACTATATCATATCACCAAAGAAAATAACTTCTACTAAGGGAATACAGAAATGAAAGAAAATGAATACAGAAATGAAGGAAAAGACCACAAACAGAGAACAAATAACAAAAGGAAAGGAATAATTCCTTACTTATTAATAATATTAATAATATTGAATGTAAATGGACTAAACTCTACAATCAAAAGACATTGGCTGGATGAATGAATGAAAACACAAGATCCAGTGATCTGTTGTCTGCAATGAAATCACTTCACCTATAAAGACAGACAAATACTGAAAATAAAGTGATAGAAAAAGACACTTCATGCCAATGGAAACCAAAAATGAGCAGGAGTCACTATGCATAGATAAAATAGATCTTTAAATAAAAAATAAGAAAAGAAAAGAAGATCACTAAATAATAATAGAGGGTTCAATTCATCAAGATAATATAATAATTTTATATAAATATCTGTGCACCCAAGACTGGAAAACTTAGATATATAAAGCAAATATAATTGCAGATAAAAAGAGATAGGCCCCAATACAATAACACCAGGAGACTTCAGTTTTCAATTCTTTTCACTGTGTGTTTTTTGTTTGTTTTTTTGTTTTTTACAATACAAAATGTTAAGTTGTAATCAGGTTAAAATAATGAGCTATAAGAATAGTCTATGTGCTGATGAAAAGGATGCATATTCTACAGCCATTGGATGAAATGTTCTGGAAATATCTATGTATGTTTTTTGGTTTGATGTTATCATGAGCCTTGCAAATGCTATCTTATAACTTCCAATGGCTGCAGAATACGCATCCTTTTCATCAGCACATAGACTATTCTCAAACATAGACTATCTGTTAGGTCACAAAACAAGTCTTAGAACATTCAAAAAATTGAAATAATATCAAGCATCTTCTCTGACTGCAATAGAGTAAAACTAGATATCAACAAAAAGATGAACCTTGGAAACTACACAAATACATGGAAATTAAACAATATGCTCCCCAATGACCAGAGGATCAATTAAGTAATTAAGAAGAAAATTGAAACATTTCTTTAAACAAATGATAATGGAAAGACAACATACCAAAACCTATGGGATACAGCAAAAGCAGTACTAAGAGGGAAGTTTATAGCTATAAGTGCCTACATCAAAAAAGTAGAAAAACTTCAAATAAACAATATAACAATGCATCTTAAAGAATGACAAAAGCAAGAGCAATCCAAACTCAAAATTAGTAGAAGAAAATAATAAAGTTCAGAGCAGAAACAAATGAAATTTAGATGCAAAAATATATATATACAAAAGATGATTGAAGCAAAAAGTTGGCTTTTTTGAAAAGTTAAGCAAAATTGTCAAACCTTTAGCCAGACTAAGAGAAAAAGAGAGACAATCCAGATAAAATCAGAAATGAAAAAGGAGGCATTACAACGGATACTGCAGAAATTCAAAGGATTAGTGGCTACTATGAGCAACTATATATCAATAAATTGGAAAATCTAGAAGAATTGGACAAATTCCTAGACACGTACAACCTACCGAGACTGAGCCAGGAAGAAATCCAAAACCTAAACCGACCAATAACATAATGAGATCAAAGCCATAAACAAAAGTATTCCAGTAAAAAAAAGTCCAGGACCCAATGGTTTCACTGCTGAATTCTACCATGCATATGAATAACTAATATCAATCCTACTCAAACGAGTCTGAAAAACATAGGAGGAAATTCTTCCAAACTCATTCTGCAAGGCCAGTGTTACCCTCACACGAAAAACAAAGATACACGAATAAAAAAAAATACAAACGAGAAACACTACAGGCCAATATCTCTGATGAATATTGATGCAAAAATCCTCAACAAACTACTGAATTTGTTGAGAATTCAACAATACATTTGAAAAATTATTTCTCATGCCAAGTGAGATTTATCTCCGGCATGTAAAAATCATTCAACATATGCAACTCAATCGCTGGGATACATCACATAAAGAGAATGAAGAATAAAACTACGATGATCATTTCGATGGATGTTGAAAAAGCATGTGATAGAATTTAAGATCCCTTCATGATAAAACCCCTCAAAAAACTGGGAATATAAGGAACATATCTCAACATAATAAAAACCATATACGACAGACCCACAGTGAGCATCATACTGACTGGGGAAAAACTGAAAGTCTTTCCTCTAAAATCTGAAACACAGTCACGATATCCACTGTCACTACTTTTATTCAACACAGTACTGGAAGTCCCATCTAGAGCAATCAGACAAGAGAAACATATAAAAGGCATACAAATTAGAAAGAGAAAAGTCAAATGTTCCTTGTTTGTAGATGATATGATCTTATATATAGAAAAACCTAAAGATTCCACACAAAAACCTATTAGAACTGATAAACAAATTGAGTAAAGTTATAGTATACAAAATCAATATGCAAAAATCAGTAGCATTTCTATATGCTAACAGTAAACAATGTGAAAAAAAAATCAAGAAGATACCCATGTTTACAACAGCCACAAATAAAATTAAATAGCTTGGAATTAGCCAAATAAATGAAAGATCTCTATAAGAAAAACTACAAAATAGTGATGTAAGAAATTGGAAAGGACACCAAAAAAAAAAGAAAAAAAAGAAAAGAAAAAAATAGTCAATGTTCATGCATTGGAAGAATCAATATTATGGTGCTAGAAATACTGGATATCCATAGGCAAAAGAATATAACTATGCCCCTATACCTAGCATGTATAAAATCAAATCAAAGTCAACTAAAGACTCAAATATAAGACCTCAAACTATGAGTCTACTACAATAAAACTTTGGGAAAATTCTTCAAGACATTGATCTGGGAAAAATTTTCTTGAACACAAGCACAGGCAACCAAAGCAAAAACGGGCAAATAGAATTACATCAAGTTTAAAAATTTCTATACAGCAAAGGAAACAATGAATAATGTAAAGAGATATTCCTATCACAGTTTGATAGAAAATATTTGCAAACTACTCATTCAAAAGGGATTAATACCTAGAATATATAAGAAAATCAAACAACTCTATAGGAAAAAAATCTAATAATTTGATTAAAAGATAGGGAAAATATATGAACAGACATTTCTCAAAAGAAGACCATAAAAATGACAAACAGACATGTGAAAAAGTGCTCAATATCATTGATCGTCAAAGAAATTCAAATTAAATCTGTAATGAGATATTATCTCACTGCAGTTAAAATGGCTTAGACCCAAACAACAGGCAATAACAAATGCTGGTGAAGATGTGGAGAAAAGGAAACACTCATACACTGTTGGTGGGAATGTAAATTAGTTATAAAACCACTATGGATAACAATGTGGAGGCTCCTCAAAAAACTAGAAATGGAGCTACCATATTATCCAAAAACACACTGCCAGGTATATCCCCAAATGAAAGAAAATCAGTAAATCAAAAATATATCTGCACTTCTGTTTGCTGCAGCACTGTTGATAATAGCCAAGATGCTGAAGCAACCAAAATATCCATCAACAGATGAATGTATCAAGAAAATGTGTGATATGGTTTGGCTGTGTCCCCACCCAAATCTCATTTTGAATTGAGTTCCCATAATCCCCATGTGTGGCGGAAGGGTGCAGAAGGAAGTAGTTGAATCATGGGAGCAGATTTCCCCATGTTATTCTCATGATAGTAAGTTCTCACAAGACCTGATCTTTGTATAAGGGGTCTCCCCCTTTGCAGGGCTCTCATTCTTCTCCTTCCTGCCACCATGTGAAGAAGGACATATTTTCCTCCCCTTCTGCCATGATTGTAAGTTTCCTGAGGCCTCCCCTAGCCATGCTGAACTGTGAGTCAATTAAACCTCTTTCCTTTATAAATTACCCAGTCTCAGGTATGTCTTTATAGACAGCATGAGAACAGACATATACAATATGGTAAGTATACACAATGGAGTACTATTCAGCCATAAAAATAAATGTGGTTCTGTCATTTGCAATGACATGGATGGAACTGGAGACAACTATGTTAAGTGAAATTAGGCAGAGAAAAAGAAATAACACATATTTTAACTTACTTGTGGGATCTAAAATTTGAAACACTTGAATGATGGATAGCGAGTAGAAGGATGGTTAACAGAGGCTGGTAAGGGTAGTGGTGGGGGGCGTGGGGAGGTGGGGGTGGTTAATGGGGACAAAAACTAGTTGAAAAGAGTGAATAAAGTCTACTATTTGATAGAAAAACTGGGTGACTATAGTCATTAATAATTGTACATTTGAAAATAACTGATACCAATGTAATTGGAACTTTTGTAACGTCAAAAATAAACGCTTGAGGGGAGTGGGTACTCCATTCTTCCTGATTGACTTATTTCACATTGCATGCCTGTATAAAAACTGTTCTGTACCCCAAAAATATATACATTTGCTATGTACCCCACTTACTATATATCCACAAAAATTCCAAATTAAATAAATTATACCCAAAAAAAAGCCGCAAAAATTCCTTGAACATTCCATGCAGATGGTTCCCAAGTCCACCTCAATGGAAAAGGAGAATTTCAACAACATTCGACTTTTAAATAATGAAATTGAACCTAGAAATTTGTGTTTCAATTCTGTTGAAGCTTTCTCATCTTCAGATAGTCAAATGTAGAGGAACCACACATGCACCTTCTGTAATCTGCAGAGCTTTAGGTGTTGGTGTTTCAAACTCAGTTTTCACTCTTTATTAAACTTTCCCTCATTGTTTCTTCAATAGGCACTGTGTACATACTGTCTATTAATATCAATGACTTTTTTATCTGGATGACATACTTTTCCAATCAGGTTGCCAACTCTTTGTAGGCAGGGATCCTATTAATCACTTTTATTTCTCCTTTACGATATCTGATATGACAACTGTTTCAGTTAGTTCTCTTTTGTTTGCAAGCAGAAAGACCCAATAAATCTAGCTCAAGTAAAGGGGAATAGTGAGTTGGTTGAAGATATGCAGGAATCCCAAAGAAAGTGAAGGGCGCAAAGTATTTATATCCAGGTTGGCAGGAACTGGAGCTTGGATAGGAGTAAAGAAGTTACAAGTGCTAACTCTGGAGTTAGACCACCTGTGTACAAATCCTGGTTTTGCTACTTACTGTGTGACCTTATGAAAGTAAGGCTTTATGCAAATTGGTGCTTCAATTTACTCATCCATCAAATGAGAATAACAATTATACTTACCTCATATTATTATTATTATCAAGTGCCAAGGTGTAGATGTAGTTTCTTTCTCTCTCTCTCTCTCTCTCTCTCTCTCTCTCTCTCTCTCTCTGTACCCCTCTCTCTCCTCTCTTTCTCCTACCACTTTTCTTGGGCTTTATGGTCCCTTCTTTTTTGACATCATCCTTCACCTTTGGGTTTCCAGAGTTCTCTCTCTGTAAACCATTTTCCTCTTCCCCTACTCTATATTATTACTGCTGTCTCAAAATTTCGGCTTGAATGTTTTCCTTTAGATTAGTATAGTTCAAAGCCATGCCCCTGTATTGTAGCAATTAAGAGCACAGTCTCTAAGCCAGATGACATGGGTTTCAATCTCACCTCTGACACTCACTACCTGTGTGGCCCTTAGTTTTCTGTGATTTTATCTCCTCATTTGAGGAGATTTCTGTGATTTTTCCACATTTGAGGATTATCTCCTCCTTAAATTAGTGATGATGATAAAAAAATCTATCTTGTAGACTGTTGTGAGGATTAAATGAAGCAAGATTTTACCTAGTAGACACAGAAAGCGTAACATGAGCATTTGTTATCATCATATGGGAATTCTGAAAGTATCTCTTGGCTTCTGTTCCTGCTGCTAACTACTTCAGAGCAGAGTTTCTTTGGATTAGCTCATCCTTTGTAGGCTGGGAATCATGAGTCACAAATTGATGCCAAACCTAGGAATGGAATTCCCTTTTTTTGGTATTCCTGTATGGTCCAGTTATGGGCAGGTTGATGGGGCCAAAAAAAAATAAAACATGGCTACTACCCTTGCCAGGAGAGCAAGGGTGAGAAGTTTATATTTCCTTAAGAGTGCAAATAGTTAAATGCTGTAGATATATCTAATATACTTGCATGGAGTTCCCAAAAATATTTCTGATGCTGAATAAGCTGGATGAATAATGCAGATATACATTAGGTTGAGAATATATGGGGTCCAGAGCTCTTCCTGGAAATATGTTTGAAACTAAATCCTAGAACCACAGGATGTCAAAGTTGGCTAGGGTCTTAAAGAGATCTCCTAAGTATAATCTTTCCTCATTTCCAAAATATTTACCCTATGTTTTACAGCTTGAAATACTGAAACCCTGAAATTAACATGACAGTCCAAATCATATATTGACTTATCAAGACACTTTAGATATGCCAGAATTATTGCTATACCATTGACAATTTAATCCAAATACTTCTGTAAAACCATTTATCCTATATCTCAAATCATACTTCCCACCTAATTTTGTCAGTCCTATGGTCAATACTTAAGCAAATGACTATTTTTATTTAGGTTCCTATATTCTTTCATATTGGTTTCTACCTAAGATAATATTCACAATATAATGTTTTTTAAAGAGTCTTTCAACCAGACTTTTGCCATGTCAAGGAAGTACAGCCAGAAATATTGGAAAAGCCAAGTTAACACATAATCTCATCCATAATTTAGCTTCAATGCATAAGGCACCTGTGTATTATATATTGTTATATCTACAGAAATGATTAAAAATGTAAAGGAAAATATAAAAATATTTTTAATGAAAAGGACTACATTTCAACAAAAGATACTAGCTTTGAGGTCTTGTTAGTTCGTCCATTACCTGATTAGATATGTTATAGCACTTAATATTATTTCCTTATTGTTCACAAATTATCATCTGTAAACTTGTGACACGGAACATAGCATTAAATCAAAAGATTTATATAAGGAAGTATAACCATAATAATAGGTAAAAATAAATGTAATAAACTTTCCTTCAATCTAAGCCCTTCAGTTTCCTCAAACTTCCTTTTGCATATTTGCCTCTACATCTTTCCTTGTCTTTATCTTTTATATACATACTTTAAGTTCTGGGATACATATGCAGAACATGCAGGTTTGCTACATAAGTATACACATGCTATGGTGGTTTGCTGAACCCATCAACCTGTCATCTACTTTAAGTATTTATCCTAATGCTATCCCTCCCATGGCCCCTCAACCCCGACAGGTCCAGTGTGTGATGTTCCCCTCCCTGTGTCCATGTGTTCTCATTGTTCAACTCCCACTTATGAGTGAAGGCATGCAGTGTTTCATTTTCTGTTTTTGTGTTAGCTTGCTGAGAATGATGGTTTTCAGCTTCATCCATGACCCTGCAAAGGACATGAACTCATCCTTTGTTATGGCTGCATACTATTCCATGGTTTATATGTGCCACATTTTCTTTATCCAGTCTATCATTTATGGGCATTTGTGTTGGTTCCAAGTCTTTGCTATTCTGAATAGTGCCATGATAAACATACGTGTGCATGTGTCTTTATAGTAGAATGATTTATAATCCTTTATATATACCCACTAATGGGATTTCTGGGTCAGATGGTATTTCTGGTTCTAGATCCTTGAGGAATTGACATGCTGTCTTCCGCAATGGTTGAACTAATTCACACCCCTATTAACAGTGTAAAAGCATTCCTATTTCTCCATATCCTCTCCAGAATCTGTTGTTTCCTAAATTTTTAATGATCGCCATTCTAATTGACATGTATTGGTATCTCATTGTGGTTTTCACACCCCCATTAACAGTGTAAAAGCATTCCTATTTCTCCATATCCTCTCCAGAATCTGTTGTTTCCTAAATTTTTAATGATCGCCATTCTAATTGACATATATTGGTATCTCATTGTGGTTTTGATTTGCATTTCTCTAATGACCAGTGATGATGAGCTTTTTTTCCATGTATTTGTTGGCTGCATAAATGCCTTCTTTTCAGAAGTGTCTGTTCATATTCCTCACCCAATTTTTGATGGGATTGTTTGCTTTTTCTCAACACCATTTATTAAATAGGGAATCCTTTCCCCATTGCTTGTTTTTGTCAGATTTGTCAAAGATCAGATCATTGCAGATATGTCATGTTATTTCTGAGGCCTCTGTTCTGTTCCATTGGTCTATATATCTGTTTTGGTACCGGTACCATGCTGCTTTTGTTACTGTAGCCTTGTAGTATAGTTTGAAGTCAGAGTCATGCCTCCAGCCTTGTTCTTTTTGCTTAGGATTGTCTTGGCTATGCAGGCTTTTTTTGGTTCCATATGAAATTTAAAGTCGATTTTTCTAATTCTGTGGAAAGTCAATGGTAGCTTGATGGGCATAGCATTGAATCTATAAATTACTTTGAACAGTATGGCCATTTTCACAATATTGATTCTTTCTTTACATGAACATGCAATGTTTTTCTATTTGTTCGTGTCCTCTTTTATTTCCTTGAGCAGTGGTTTGTAGTTGTCCTTGAGAAGTCTTTCACATCCTTTGTAAGCTGTATTCCTAGGTATTTTATTCTCTTCCTAGTAATTGCGAATGGGAGATCACTCATGATTTGGCCCTCTGTTTGTTTAGTATTGTTGTATAGTAATGCTTGTGATTTTTGCACACTGATTTTCTATCCTGAGACTTTGCTGAAGTTGCTTATCAGCTTTCTTTCCCTATCTTAATGTACAAATTTCTTTTTCCCTGATCAACATTTATTGAGATCTCAATTAACAAATCTTCTCATTTTTGAAAGAGGAAAGCTATAGCATCCATTGATGAACAACTTTCAAATATCTTCAATAAAATACCAAATACATTAAAATAATGCTAAATGTAAACAAGTCTTTCTGTGATATATTCATATAAACAAATTCCTTGGCTTTATTTTTAAAGATACCACACATGGCTTTAACCGATCATTCTAAACTCCTCCTGCATCACTGTCCTCCATGAATCTGTCACTCAAGTTGGAAAGGCTTACTTGTTTCCCTGTTAAAATGCCTTACATTTTTCAGCCTCTCTAATGATACTCACTTACAATGACCTCCCTGCCCCTCACTGCAGATTTTAACCATCTAAATCCTACTGGTTGTCATAGGAGTTTGACAAAATAAGAAATCCATGTGAATTGGCTATTACACAAGAAAGACTTCATAGAGGAGGAGAAGGGGAATTAAATGAGCCTTGAAGCCAAAGTAAAGTTTAAAGAAATAGAGAGTAGAGGAAAAAGCCTTTGGTTGGGAGTTAGGATAGGCAAAGTTGTAGAAGTAGAAATGCACAAGAATGGGCCAAGCACAGGGGCTCATGCCTGTAATCCTAACACTTTGGGAGGCCTAGGAGGATGGATCACCTGAGGTCAGGAGTTCGAGACCAGCCTGGCCAACATGGTGAATATCTTTCTCTACTAAAAATACAAAAATTACTCAGGCATGGTGGTGGGCTCCTGTAATCCCAACTACTTGGGATGCTGAGGCAGGAGAATAGTTTGAACCTGGGAGGCAGAGGTTGCAGTGAGCAGAGATCACACCACTGCAATCCAGCCTGAGTAACAAAAGGAAAACTTTGTCAAAAAAGAAAGAAGAAAGAAAGAAAGAGAGAGAGAGAGAAGAAAGAAAGAGAGGGAGAGAAAGAAAGAAAAAGAAGGAAGGAAAGAAGGAAAAAAGGAGGGAAGGAAGGAAGGAGGAAGGAAGGAAGGAAGAAGGAAGGAAAGAAGAAAGGAATGAAGGAAAAATGAAGGAAAGAAGAAAGGAAGGAAAGAAGGGAGGA
>NW_016107876.1:9994-54834 GCF_001604975.1 Cebus imitator | reverse complement strand
GAGATAGCAAGGGGAGAAATGCCAGATGTAGGTGATGGGGAGGAAGGCAGCAAATCACACTGCCACGTGTGTTCCTATGCAACCATTTTGCATGTTCTTCACATGTACCCCAAAACCTAAAATGCAATAAAATAAATAAATGGGGAAAAAAATGAATAGTGTTGCAATAAATATACATGTGCATGTAACTTTATAATAGAATGAGTTATATTCCTTTCGTTATATACCCAGTAATGGGATTGCTGAGTCAAATTGTATTTCTGTCTTTTTATTTATCTTTTGTAAAATTTCAATAATTTTGGAGGTGCATGTGGTGTTTGGTTACATGAGTAAGTTCTTTAGTGGTGCTTTATGAGAGTATGATGCACCCATCACCTGAGTAGTGTACACTGTACCCAGTGTGTAGTCTTTTACCCCCCACCCTCCTCCCACTGTTTCTCCATAGTCCCCAAAGTTCATTGTAGCATTCTTATGCCTCTGTGTCCTCATAGCTTAGCTCACAGTTATAACTGAGAACACACAATGTTTGGTTTTTAATTCCTGAGTTACTTCACTGAGAATAATGGTCTCCAACTCCATCCAGGTTGCTGCAAATGTCACTTTTATGTTGCTGTTTATGGCTGAGTAGTGTTCCATGGTGTGAGTGTGTGTGTGTGTGTGTGTGTGTGTGTGTGTGTGTGTGTATAATTTTCTTTATCCATTTGTTGATGGATGGGCATTTGAACTGGTTCCATGTGTTTGCAATTGTGAATTGTGCTGATACAAACAAGCATATGCAAGTGCATTTTTCATAGAATAACTTCTTTTCTCTAGGAAGATACCCAGTAGTGAGATTTGCTGGATCAATTGCTACATTTTGTTCTTTAAGGAATCTCCATACAGTTTTCCATATTGGTTGTACTAGTTTACATTCCACTAGCAGTGCAAAAGTGTTCCCTTTTCACCACATCCATGTCAACATCTATTTTTTTTTTAATATGACCATTCTTGCAGGGGTAAAGTGGTATCACATTGTGGTTTTCATTTGCATTTCCCTGATAATTAAGAATGTTGAGCACTTTTTAATGTTTTTGGCCATTTGTATATCTTCTTTTGAGAATTGTCTATTCATATCCTTAGCCCACGTTTTGACGGGTTGTTTTTTTCCTGCTGATTTTAGTTCCTTATAGATTCTGGAGATTAGTCCTTTGTCAGATGCATAGTTTGCAAACATTTTCTCCCAATCTGTGTGTTGCCTGTATCCTTTTGCTGTGGAAAAGCCTTTAAGTTCAGTTAAGTCCCATCTATTTATCTTTGTTTTCGTTGCATTTGCTTTTGGGTTCTTGGTCATAACGTCTTTGCCTAAGCAATTTCTAGAAAAATTTTTGTGATGTTATCTTCAAAATTTTTTGTTATTTCAGGTCTTAGATTTAAGTCTTTGATCCATTCTAAGTTGATCTTTATATAAGATAAGAGGTGAGGATCTAATTTCATTCTTCGACATGTGGCTTGCTAATTATCCCAGCACCATTTGTTGAATAGAGTGTCCTTTACCCACATTATGTTTTTGTTTGCTTTGTTGAAGGTCATTTAGCTAATTTAAATTTGGCTTTATTCCTGGGCTTTCTATTCTGTTCCGTTGGCCTATGTCCCTATTTTTTATATCAGTACCATGCTGTTTTTGTGACACTAGTCTTATAATATATTTTGAAGTCAGGGAACATAATGCTTCCAGATTTGTTCGTTTTGCCTAGTCTTACTTTGACTATGTGGGCTCCTTTTTGGTTCCACATAAATTTTAAATTTTTACTCCAGTTCTGTAAATAATAATGATGATATTTTGACGGGAAAATGAATTTGTAGATTGTTTTCAGTAGTATGGTTTTTTTCACAATATTGATTCTTTCCATCTATGAGCATGGGCTGTGTTTCCATTTGTTTGTGTTGGTTTTCTTACCGGAGGGATTTAGACTGTAGTTCTTCTCATAGATCTTTCACCTCCTTGGCTAGGTATATTCCTAAGAATTTTATTATTTTATTTTATTTTATTATTTTTGCAGCTATTGTGAAAGAGGTTGAGTTCTTGATTTGATTCTCAGCTTAGTTGCTGTTGATGTATAACTGATACTTATTTGTGTACATTGATTTTGTATACTGAAACTTGACTGAATTTATTTATCAGATCTAGGAGACTTCTGGATGAGTCTTTAGGGTTTTCTAGGTATATCATTATATCATTGGTAAACAGTGACAGTTTGACTTTCTCTTTACCAATTTGGATACCCTTTATTTCTTTCTCATGTCTCATTGCTCTGGCTATGACTTCCCGTACTACGTGGAACAGAAGTGGTGAGAGTGGGCATCCTTTTCTTGTTCGAGTTCTCAAGAGCAATACTTTCAACACTTCTCCATTCCATGTAACATTGGTTGTGGGTTTGTCATAGATGGCTTTTGCTACTTTTGATATGTTCCTTCTATACCAAATTTGCTGAGGGTTTTAATCATAAAGGGTTGCTAGTTTTGTCAAATGCTTTTTCTGCACTTATAGAGATGGTCATACTGTTTCTGTTCTTAATTATGTTTATGTGGTATATCACATTTATTGACTTGTGTTTTGAAACAATTCCTGCATTCCTGGTACAAACCCACTTGATCATGGTGGATTATTTTTTTGATATGCTGTTGGATTTGGTTGGGTAGTGTTTTGTTGAGGATTTTTGCATCTATGTTCATTAGGGATATTGGTCTCTAGTTTTTTGTTTGTTTGTTTGTTATGTCCTTTCCTGATTTTGGTATTAGGGTGATACTGGCCTCATAGAATTATTTAAAGAGGATTCCTTCTTTCTCTGTCTTATGGAATAGTTTTAATAGGATGGGTACCAATTATTTGAATGTCTAATAGAATTCACCTTGTCCTGGAGTTTTTTTCTTGGCCATGTTTTAATGACCATTTCAATCTTGCTGCATGTTGTTAGTCTGTTCAGAGCTTCTATTTCTTCCTGGTTTAATCTAGAAGGGTTGTATAATTCCAGGAATTTATTAATATCCTCTAGGTTTTCTAGTTTGTGTGCATAAAGTTCTTGATAGTAGCCTTGCTTGTTTTTTTGTATTTCTGTGGTTGTAATATCTCCCATTTCATTTCTAATTGTGCTTACTTGGATCTTTTCTGTTCTTTTCTTTGTTAATCACACTAATGGTCTACCAATTTTGTTTATCTTTTCAAATAACTCTTTGAGACTTTTTATTGTCAGCATTTAATGCTGTAGTCTATCCTCTTAGCACCACTTTTGTTGTATCCTAAAGATTTTGATAGGTGGTGTCAATACTATCATTCAGTTCAAATAATTTTTTGTTGCCATCTTGATTTCATTGTTGACCCAAAGATCATTCAGAAGCAGAGTATTTCATTTCTATTTATTTGCATGATTTTGAGAGTTCCTTTTGGAGTTAATTTCCACTGTGATCTGAGAGAGTACACGATATAATTTTATTTTCTTAAGTCTATTGTTTGTTTGTTTGCTCTCTGTCTTGATGACATGTCTAGTGCTGTTAGTGGAGTATTGAAGTTCCCCACTGGAACTGTCTTGCCCTTTATCTCATTTCTTAGGTCCAGTAGTAAATGTTTTATAAATTTGGGAGCTTCAGTATTAGGTACATATATATTTAGTATTGTGATATTTTCCTTTGAGACTAGTCCTTTTATCATTATATAATGTCCTTCGTTGTCTTATTTAACTGTTGTTGCTTTAAAGTCTGTTTTGTTTAATATAAGAATAGCTATTCCTGCTTGCTTTTGGGTCCTTGCATGGAGTTCCTTTTTCCACCTCTTTAAGTTTGTCTGAGTCCTTATGTGATAAATAAGTCTCTTGAAGACAGCAGATACTTAGTGAATTCTTATCTATTCTGCCATTCAATATCTTTTAAGTGGAGCATTTAGGCTATTTATATTTAATGTTAGTATTGAGATGTGAGATACTATTCTATTCATCATGCTAGCTGTGGCCTGAATATCTTGTTTTCTTTTCTTTAAATGTTATTGCTTTATAGGTCCTGTGAGATTTATGCTTTAAGGAGGTTCTATTTTGTTGTATTTCAAGGGTTTGTTTCAAGATTTATAACTCCTTTCCATGGTTTCTGGAGCACTGGCTTGGTAGTGTCAAATTCTCTCAGCATTTGTTTTTCTGAAAAAGACTGTATCTATCTTTCCTTTATTTATGATATATTATGTTTACTTTCACTGGATACAAAATTCTTGGCTGATAATTATTCTGTTTAAAAAGGCTGAAGATAGAACCCCAATCCCTTCTAGCTTCTAGGGTTTCTACTGAGACATCCTCTGTTGATCTGACAAGTTTTCCTATGTAGGTTACCTGATGCTTTTGCCTCACAGCTCTTAAGATTCTTTCCTTCATCTTCACTTTAGATAACCTCATGACTCTGTGTCTAAGTGATAATCTTTACAATGCATTTCTGGGGTGTTCTTTGAGATTCTTTTATTTGGATGCCTAGATCTCTAGCAAGCCCAAGGAATGTTTTCTTGATATTTCCCTCAAATATGTTTTCCTAACTTTTAGATTTCTCTTCTTCCTCAGAAACATGAATTATTCTTAGGTTTGGTTATTTAACATAATCTAAAATTTCTTGGCAGCTTTTTAAAATTTTTTAATTACCTTTTTCTTTGTCTTTGTCAGACTGTATTAATTAGAAATCTTGTCTCAGAACTCTGAAGTTCTTTCATCTACTTTTTTCATTCTATTGTTGAAACTTTCCAAAGTATTTTGCATTTCCCTAAATGCATCTTTCATTTCTACAAGTTGTCATTGTTTTTTATTTATGATATTGATTTATTTGGATATTTTTCATCTATATCGTTTATTTTTTAAAATTTAAGTTGGTTTTCACCTATCTCTGGTGTCTCCTTGAGTAGCTAAATATTCAACCTTTTGAATTCTTTTTCTAATAATTCAGAGATTTCCTTTTGGTTTGAATCCATGCCTGGTGAGCTAGTGTGATCTTTTTGGGATGTTATAGAAACTTGTTTTTCTAGTTTACTCTCATTTTGGTAAACTAGTTCACAGGAAAAATCTACTACTCGAAAGCTGCTGTTCAGATTCTTTTGTCCCATTAGGAGAAAAGATTCTTGAAGTGGTGGGCTCCTCCTTCCCCTAGGAATGGAGATTCCTGAGAGCTGGACTGCAGTGCTTGTTATTGCTCTTCCGAGTCTAGCCAACCATTGGAGCTCTGGTACTGCAGTGTATGTGCGAAAAATCCTGTGATGTGATTTGTCATCAGATCTCTCAGTTGTGGATACCAGTACCTGCATTGGTGGGGTTAGCAGGGGAGTTAAACAGACTGTGAGAGTCCTTGGTTGTAGTTTCATTTATTGTGCAGGTTTTCTTCAATGCTGGTTATTCCAGCAGTGAAGTTGTCATGTGGACAGACTCAGGACCTCTGTTTAGCCAGGGTGTCACAAGAGGTGGAATTAGTTGTTGTTTCCTCCTTATTTGGAACAGGGTTGTTTTGTTAGGCATTGCACTAATGGCTTGAGTTGATTGGCTTCCAGCCAGGAAGTGGCACTTTGAATACAGCATAAGCTATGGTAGTATAGAGGGGATACAAGCTTGCTCTAAGTTTGCCTGAATAAGTATTTGGTTTCTCAGGTTATGGGTGGGGCCACAGAGCTCCCACAAGTTTATGCCTTTTGTCTTTGGCTACCAGGGCAGCTAGAGAAAGACCATCAGGTAGGGGAGGTTTGGGTCTGTCTGAGCTCAGACTCTCTTTGTGTGGGGCTTGCTGTGGCCACTGTTGGGAATATGGTGTGGTTCTAGGGCCAATAGAGTTGTTTTCCAAGGTGGATTATAGCTGCCTCTGCTGCTTTGTACAGGTCACCAGGGAAGTGGGAAAAAGCTAGCAGTAAGACGTCTCACCAAGTTCTGATGCAGCCAGGAAGGACAGTCTCATTCCTGCTGTGCTCCCTCAACAGCCAACAGAGATATTTAAATCCAGACCTAAAGTGCACAGGGCTGAGATCTTCACCCAGGCTACAAGTTTCTGGCTGCAAAAGCAAGCACAGCTTTCAGGCCCCACATTTTCCTGCCTGCCATTTGGCTTCTGTGCTCATATCTGTACTGCCTGTCCACAAGACCACTACTCCCATGGATTCTGCCTAGGAAAATTGGTGCTCCATTGAAATTATTACAAAATCCAACTGGAAGTCTCTCTCTCCCTGTGGCCCTTCCCCAAATCTACTGGCTGCCCTCCCCCAAGGACCCCTGTGATATAAAATTAGATATGGTTTCCCTGGGTACCAGGAGTGCCTACAGGGTCCTTGCTACTGCTTCTTCTACTTTTATATATTGCTTGGATCTCTAAATTCATTTCAGCTCTAGTCTAGGTTAAACTTTTCTCTTGTGATCTGGATTTTCATGTTCCCCAGTGAGGATGTGTTTGGAGGTGAACTTTCCTCCTCTCACACTTTGGGCACTCACAGTTTTTCAGCTATCTCATAGAGTTTGCAGTGGAAAGCTGCTTCATTCAAAGGGTCTGTGAATTCTTTTAGTTTTCCTGGTATCTTTTTGCAGTGGCTCCTGAAGGAAAAGCTCATGATGTGAATCTCCACGCACTGTTCTGTTCATCCATTTGGAAGATGGAAGATGCAAGTTAGTCCTGCCTCCTTTCTGCACCCCCCCCTTTTTTTTTTTTTTTGGTATTTGTCTTTAGGTCCTTGAGGAATCACCACACTTTCTTCCATAATTGCTGAACTAATTTACACTCCCACCAAGAGTGCATAAGCATTACATTTTCACCACAACCTTATCCACATATATTATTTTTTAATCTTTTAGTAATAGCCATGCTTACTAGTGTATGATAGCATCCCATTGTGATTTTTATTTGCAACTCTCTAGTGATAGTGATGTTGATATTTTGTTCATGTGGTTGTTGACCAAATGTATTTCTTCTGAATCCTGCTGAATTTTTTAGCTTTGATATTG
Organism: Cebus imitator; assembly: GCF_001604975.1. NCBI lineage: Eukaryota > Metazoa > Chordata > Mammalia > Primates > Cebidae > Cebus > Cebus imitator. The sequence goes on along the minus strand of NW_016107876.1, from coordinate 47,860 downwards.
ACAGAACCACTTTATTGATTACCCGAGCTTTCTACAATTCCCTATATCCTGTCAGTAATTAAGTCTTCCCAAATATCTCTTGCAAACACATCCTTCCCACATCCTAACATTTACTGACTCACTTAGGTTCTCATTACATTTTTGGACAATTGGAGTAGCCTCTTAACTGTTCTGTCTCATAGCTTAACCCTGTCAAATTCTTCCCTTGCACTGTTGTCAGAGCAATCTTTCTAAAGAACATCTTGAAATATGTCATTCTAGTGCTCAAAATCCTTCAGTGGCTCCCAATTGCATCCAACAAATGTCCAAATGGTTTATCCTTGTTATTCAGATCCGTGTAACCATTCAACTGATGTATTCACTCTTTCCTGACTGTGTCTTGCACTATGTGACTTCCATACCTATATTCAATGCTGTTTCCTCTATAAGACACACCCTCTCTACATTAATCCTTTCTGTTTATTGGATCCATACATCCTTCACATTCATATTGCCTCCATGAAGCTTTCTCTGATTTCTCAAGTAAATATAATTTCTCCCTACCCTGTGGTCCCACAGCACTGCTTCTAAATCTCTCTAATCATGCTTATTACATTCTTCTGTGTATCAGCTCAGTCATGTCAATGATATTGTCTCTCACTGGACTGTAATTTATTTAAGGACGGGGTCCGTGTTTTACTCACTTCTATCGCTGCTCTGAAACACTCAGTATAGCCTAATATAGGATCCTCCTACTCTGCAAATAATCAGAAAAGAAAGAAATTTAAAATACATGGAGATGACTCCAAACAAAGAACAGAAACCGTTTTAGTACAAGTCAATCTACTACAGCTGTCACAGAGCAAATAAATTCTTACTCTCAGCACTAAGAAGAGAGAAAAATCAGACTTGTCAAATCTATACAAAAGGCAGTGACCTGTAACCTGAGGATCCTTTATAAAGAGTTAGCGAATGTACTGAAAAGTCAAGGACAAGGAGCTTTATAAATCACAAGAGACTGGAAAAGTGAATAAATAAATGTGAAAAGTGAGTGTCACTCCCATCAAAATGAAGCCAGATGTCTCCTGACAGTTACCGCCTAATAAGTAAAAAACAGAAAGACAGTCTTTCAGACCTAACACAAAATTAAATAATAAGCTATCAGAATTGTATCTAACTAACCAAAAACACATTGTACCAAACAGGTTTAATCACTTTACTTTGAAACAAACTAGAGTAACAAATGAAGGCTTTCATAAAGCATCCCTGGATTTAGGTAAGGCATCAGCAAGGCTTTCTGGGTTGCCCTTGAGGACACAATTAATTTCAGGGCTGATTGGCTGCCAGGGCCATGTGCATCCTTAGATGAAAAAGAAGGGAAACATTTTGATGATGGTTTCAAGTACCACAGGGTCAAATAATGGCCAGGATTTATGACCAAATGTATAAAGAAAAATACAAACCATTACATGCACAAAAGCATTTCTCCAAATCCCAATTTGGCCATATTAATAGAAGATAACAACAAGTAAAGTTATAAAAATACCACTGCTGCCTAAAGCCAGTACTGTGAAGTTGGCTGAGTATATATTCATTGGCCATGCACTGCTATTTTCTATTCCNCTCCCCAAGTGCCTTATAGCTTCAAGCTGCCCCATAATGCCCCAGAATCTTTTTTACTACCCTTTTCCCCAGCAATAAGGGCCTCGGATTTCTCTCTTCCCCACTCGACTCAAATTGCCTTTTCTTCTATTCACCACCTTATGCAGTTTAAAACTGGCTCCAAAGATCTGACAGGATACAAGGAAAGGCTGAGAATTCACAACAGCATGATTTAGTCATTTCTTCTAAGATTATCAGTATATTAGTGGATAGTGACTAAATCCCAAACTGTGAACCTCCAATTTTCAGGCATATCAGCAAGTGAGGAGAATGATTTTTTTCCTCTTAAAACAAGAGAACCTAAAATAAAGACATAACTACCAGTGCTGTCTCTCTTGCTCAATGACATTGTGGCTTCGAAATGGTCACTTGGTTTCTATGAAATGCTGTCTTCCTCTCTGAAAAACTGAACAGTTTATCTAGATTTCTTTCAGTTCTAATAATCTGTACTCACTAATTTTCAGTACATTCACTACTCTACTTATTCAACCTCTGCAAAAGGCTGGCCCTAGTTGCCACCGATCATTGACAGATGGAGAAACCTATATTTCTGTTTGTTTCCACTGCTATCTAACATTTTTTTTTTGCACCTAACTCAATAGAACTAATTCTACCAGAGTGGGCACTAAGTAAAATATTACTGATTAAAGTGATATGATATTTTATCTGCACATAAGTACAAAAGTGTAGATATGGAATAATGAGTTTTTGTTCTATAATGGAAAGAATATTAGACTTAAAGTCAAGAAACGGGGGTTCAAATCCTAGGTCTACCACTTATTTGCTCTGTAATTGGTTCTAGGTAAGTTTCTTAACTTCTCAAACATCCATTTCCCTTGTTTGTAAAATAAATGCCTAATATTCTTAATTTCTACATCTAGGGGCTACTGCAAGGGTTAAGTAAGAAAACATATGTGAAGTCTGTGGCATAGGGTCTGGAAAATAGTAAGGGCCCAGTAATTGCTCAAGCTCTCATCTAAAAAATAAATCTTGATGCAAATTAAATGTACGTGATAAAAATTAACAGGTTCATCTGGAAGGATTGATCTGTCAATGAATATCCATAACCCCATATTCTCCTCATGAAGTTATGAAAGAGAATAACGAAAACCTTTAACCATTGTGACATCTAAAGAAATGTCACTAAGATATTCACGTGCAGATTTTTTTTTTCTGCTTAGAGACAAAGAGAAGAAAAAAGTAAAAAGAGCATTACATATTATCTTCTTCTCACCTATATGTCCCAGAGGCAATTACTGTTGTTTTTATTTTGTATTTATCAAAATAGAACTGTAGAATATCTCCTGAAAGAAGTAATAGAAAACCATATTGGAAGCATTTGCCCTGAGATAATAGTTGACCAGAGTCTCTAAAGTAAAAATTTCTGCTGCTTTTAACAAATAAGTTTTAGAGGTCCTCATTAAGACATGAGAAGTTTTGAATCTCTAAACCAGAATTTTGCTTACAAAGATACACAGAGATTATACAATTGCTTTTATTTCTATGTACATTCAAGTGTTTTAAACACAAAACAAGAGAGATGCTTTTAATCATAAATAAATCATGCATAACTTTGGTTTCATGTCAAGTAAGAATGTCATAAAATAAGCAATTTAACCACAAATGAGCTAAACACATTGTTATACATTTCTTTGTCTGTATGGTATAACTTTATCCTTGCTCTATATTTAGCCTCCAATGGCAACTTCCCATGAATTCAACACACTATTATTATGTGAGAGCCTGGGCTAATGGCTATGGGACCCAGAAATAAATGAAACTTTATCTCTGCCTTTCATGAAACACATCAATTTCATTTTTGAGAAGTCAATGACCATGACTCTACATATTCTAGCTTAAATGGCTGAGTGATACCATTAGCTAGGAGAAGAAAGGAAGGAGGGAGAACAAATGTGGAGGGGAAAAGATTGGTTTGGTTTTAAATAGGTAGTATTGACATGCCTATAGGACACTTACCTGGAGAACTCTAGTACACAGATGGATAGTCTAGAGAATCAGAAAAAAATTCACAGCGGGAGATACTTATTAGTCATGCTCATAAAGGACACCGTTGAAGCCATGGGAGTGAATGTGATCACACAAGAACAGGTAGAATGAAATGAGAAAGGAAGCTGAGACATCACTGATTGAATATTAGTTTCTAATTTTTTTTCTCCACAAATTCCTCTAACAAAACAGTATGAATTTGTTAAAGTCATAAACCCACAGATTCATAGAGAGAAAAAGAGGAGACAACCATATAATTTTAGAAGCTGGAAAGCATGTGGTTTCATGTTAACTAATTTAACAGCTAGAAGAATTGAAAGTGATTGCCGCTGGAAAGCCAGAAAGGTTAGGGGGGAGATGCTGGTGATGCTAATTTTCATAACTCTTTTGTGACAAGCCTAGCAGAAATCTGAATGCATGTGAGTTGAGAAGTAAAATCAAGGAGAATTAGAGACGCCAAATATTAACTATGCTTACAATAAGTTTGGTTATGAAATGAATGAAGCAGATATAGCTTGAAGCATAGGGAGAACGAATAAAGGGTTTGGGGTTTGTGTAAAACAGTTGATACTGGAACACATTTGCAAGCTGTGAGAAAACATGAGAAAAATTAAAATGAGGTTCAATGATACAGAAGAGGAGAAGAAAAAGAATAAATGACTACAAGAACATTGGATGCAGAAGTAGGAGAGAATTGCCACCTGATGACATTTTTTACAGATAAACAAATGTAGGTTATCTCCTCAAAATGAGTAGGCCAGAGTGTGGGCCTGAGAAGAAAAATGAAGGTTTGGAACAGCTGCTGTGGGAAAAAGTAGAAGAAGCCAACTATGGATGAGAAAAGGATTAAGGATAAGAGTTGAGGGCCCAGCTGAGGCTGGAAAGCATGTATTTGTCATGAAGCCAATGAACATGAATATGTAATTTTCCCCAGATGGGTCTTCAGCAGCCTGGGAACAAGAACAGGCAAAGTGGACCACTGAACTGATTCAGGCCTGGGCAGGAATTGCAAAGCTGTGAGATGGAAGGTGAAGAAATCAAAGGAATGGAAAATGCTTGTGAGAGTATCCTTGAAATGGAGCCCAGAACAGAGAGGAAAGGAGAAGACAGGTTGTGGCTGCTAGCCTAAGAGATTAAGAGAAAAGGAAATGAAGGCCAAAATAAAAACAATTTGATTGATCACAAGACCATTCATTGGTGCTTTGGATACAAATTCAGGTGACTATTGCCTCTGTGACCAAATTTCTGAACTCTTTTAGCTGGATAGCTGTTGAATTTCCAGTAAACGCAGTGTTAATGAGGCTTACATGATAGCTTTCTACTATGAGTTATTTCGCTGTGGTGATCTTTATTCCAGCTTTCTCATTGTTTTTAATGAATTTCTCTCAACTAATCTTGAGGCATGATCAGGGGAAGTATGTATTTAATAATCTCCTTTTGCATGTGGCTCTAAGTCTGGCTGTATCTCAGAGACCCTTTACTGTAAGGAACACAAAGAACATTTGGAAGCTATCAATTTTCTGAGGATCCCAACGTGTGGCCTGCCCTGAAAAAGAAATCCTGGCTAATCCACTTTTCGGTCCTCCTCTAGAGGGCAGCTGCTTCCTTCATCAATTTGGAAGCACAGCTGCTTGCCCAGATGGCTGTTCACCATTTGTAGGTTTCGATTTTACTATAGTAGGGAAGCGGGAGTTGGTGGGTGGGCGGGGGTGATCATTCACTACAGAATACAGAGGATGTAAGGCCTATCAATTCCCAATATATACAGGCCTCCTCTAGCCTTCTGGATAACGTCACCAGGGTTTTAAGAGAAAGTTTTACTTAAGTCCACAAAGTTGTGGTGGATTAAGATTTGTTTGCATGAATAGTAATTGCCCCTGGCTAATGAAAAGAGTAGAAGTAACTTCTTTAGCTTCCCTTTAGTTAGGGGAAAATGTCCTATACCCCCTGCCTTAGTTTATTCAGTATTAAATGGTTTACTTAAGATAAATATTTTTGTGAGAAAAATATTACCAGTGATTTTAAGATTACCAGCTATCATAGAGGGCAACACAATCTTTAATCAATGTGTCTTACATTCTCATGGAAAAAAGTTTATGCTCAAAGACACTGTAACATAGTTAGAGTCCATTATATTGGCCTCCTGCTCCTTACTATTGGAAAACAGAAACTTGTTGGGGCTCCTTGAATAGATTAACTGTGTTACTGCACATTATTCATCAAATGGGAATTTCACAGAAATTGATACTCTATCATTTGCCTCAACACAGACTTTCTCTGCTCTCATGCCCAAAAACATAAAAGTTCGGAATGTTTGTTTAGCTATTCCATTCCCATTGAAGCCCCAGTATTTTCCTAAATATTGCAGCTTGACTATTATGTATCCAACTAGAAAAAAAATCCAATGAGAGAGAGACTTGAAAGCCGACATCAATTGTTCGTAGAGCAAATGTTCAAGAGCTGTGTAAAATAGTGGTTAAACAAGTGGGCTAACATAATTTGACTACAACTCTTTCCCATCTTTGTTTGAAATATGAAGAAACAATTTTGGTACCAATATCTCAATTTTGTTCTCAGAAAAAGCTTTCAGAGTAACATTTGTAAGAATAATTCACTTATCATAGAATATACAGGTCTGCCAGGCATTTTCAAGAATCTGTAACCAAAGGGACAGAAATATGACTGTTAACCTACATAAAGGTGGCACTATTTCCAGTTTTATAGGTTTAAGCCAAACCAAAATAATCTAGTTCTGCTTAAAATGAAAAATAAAATATAGCCTTTGGCTTATCTTGGGACTAAATTACATTTACTGAAAAAGCCCTTCGAATAATTAATTGAATGCTTCTTGGAATGAGAAACTGAGTCGTATATGCATGTGACTACAGCTTTCTCGCTAGTTCTTTGCTAATTTTAAGTTGCACTTATTTTCTAACCTCACTTTTATGTTGCAAAAATGATTGTGCAGACTATGTTCAATGAAGCTCAATTGTAAGACATTTGTTCTCCTTTAGGTTTGAGATAGAGAAAAAAACATGTATTTTTGCCATATCTCTGAAAAATTCTGCCTCTGTCTTTAAATGAACTCAGCTAACTAAAACTATCCATAGCAACCTTCATTTCACTGTTTTTACTTTTATACTTCATTTTTTTGAATCTTATATCCTGTTACTTCCTTCAGGTAAATATTTGTGACCTCAGCAACTCTTTCCAGAGCCTTTGGTTAATGGGATTTCATTCCAAAAGTACAGCACACCGAGAAGAAAATGTTCTTTCAAAAGTCGGACATATATTTTCTGGCCATAGAAAGACTCATTCTAGACATAGTCATTAAAATAAAATCTTCCCTTACCCTAAACCAGAATATTACAGAGGTTAAGGATAGGTGGGAGAATCTCCCCAGTTGAAATTTTTATAACCATGAAAAAAGAAAGACAGCAACCACTTTTAGATACATATGTGTATGTTACAGTTTTTGTCAGGCTGCGTGTGCTGCTCAAAAAGTTAAACAATTCTAGTATGTTACGAGGATTACAAGACTACTATATTGCAAAATATTTGTAAGTTAGTTTTGCAGGAGAAAAAGAACAGCTTCATGTGATGGAACAAGGATATTTACTGCAGAAGAAGCCAAGAAATCTATTTTTTAAAGAATATTTGCAATAGGAAAAAGTACCCCAAAGAGAGCCCTTTTTGTAAAAAGGCTGGAAACATTTTCTGGGTCATTTAAAATGCTGTCCAGTCAACCATGGCCAATTTATGATTAAAAGCAGAAATGAAAACTGAAATAAAACTGCAAAGTGTCCTTTTGGTAGAATTTTCTTTCTCAGAAATTTATAATAGATCTGATTTATGTATTATCCAGGTCCAATGTGCTGTTTAAGTCACTAAAATTGCCTTTAAACAGGCAATTTATTATTAAGGACTCAGGCCCTAACTGTAAGGCCGTAGGAAACTAGAATGCAAAATAATCATTAGTCCATTTGGTAGCACGCCATGTTACTACCTCAGAAATGGAGAAAACAGGATATCTTAAGAAAATGCGATTCATTGCTTTGGCCAAGTAGGTAATCATGTACATGCTGTGATTTCAAGAACTTTAGAAAAACCATCCCAACCCAAAATATTTCCCTTGAAGTCTATTTTGTTGATTCAAATTTCTACCAGGACAGTATCTCTTTGGGTTAGAATGCTGTTAAAATAAGTCTACCCTTGAAAGGTAACATGCAGATGCCATGGACAGATTAATGTGGCTTATTATCCATTCCTTGGTAGAAAGAAAAGCTCTGAAAATGATGGGAGAAGACTAAGGATGTGCATGTACAATAAAACAATGAGTAAGAAAAAAGACTGGATTTTTGTTGGGTCCCACCTGGAAGGGGAGCTTGAGTGCCAAGGACATGAGGACTGGATAAACTCTAAAAGGAAAGGTGACACACCATAAACCATGATGTGGTAGAAAGAATACTGACCTGGAAGTCAAAACACATAGTATCACTCCCTTTTCTGAAAATCTCCTATCACCTTGAGCAAATCCTGCTTGCTCTCTAAATTCAAATTTCTCCACTTATCAAAAGTGGGTAAGATAGATGGAATAAGTAATCTCTGAAGTCCCATGCAGCACTCTCTGATCCAAAGTGATACGGGCAGAGTACAGCTGAGGATAAAGTGGCTATTTCACCATTTTGTTCAGCCCCAGTCTTAACCTGTGGGCTCCAAATAAATACCTGTGAAGATGCTATGGAAACAGTAAGAAGCAAAGTAGATTTCTCCTTAAAGGAACCCATTACAATGAATAATAGCATTCCCTATCAAAAAATCATTCTTTTCTTCCTGTTGCTTCTCATACTCGTCAATGTTTGATTGCTAATACCAACTGGCAGCTTATTAAAAAACTATGTGCCAGTTTTCTCCATTTAACACAAAATATTTATGATTTTTTAAAAATTTATTTTCCACATTTAGTTTACTAAAGACCCAAAGCTTAGCAAACCAAGTTTTGTTTTTTTTGTTTTTTTTTTTTTAATTTCCTAGCTGGCTTTTCAAATATGTGTTGTAACCCAGCAAGAAAAAGCAAAACAAAACATGGAAGTGATCATCATAAGGGTGAAACATCGAATGAAAAGATGGAAAACATTTAAAGGGTAGTACAATCATTCCTCTTGCCAGTATGAGATTACTTTCTATATTGCACAGCCTATATTTAAATACCCTAAATGATGCTGTCTCATTCTGCTGGAGACCATGCCTTAGTCTAAAAAGATTTCACTGTCAAGAACTTTGTAACTGTTACTAAGCCTAAACTTTCATCTTTTACTCCCATGCTTTCTTATTAAACATTAGGTAACAGTGAAAAGGAAGTACCCACCAAGTACCCACCACCACCACCATCTTTGTTCACCAATTTCCACATTTCCAAGCCAAAATGCCAAAATGCCTCAATTGAACCCACTTTCTTTGGCCCTTTAACCTACGCTTTTTGGTTTTTCTGTTTTGTTTTGTTGTTTTGTTTTAAGGCAGGATCTCATTCTGTCACCCAGGCTAGAATGCAGTGGTGCGATATTGGCTCACTGCAGCCTTGACCTCCCCAGCTCAAGCAATCCTCCTACCTCAGCCTCCCAAGTAGCTGGGACTACAGGTGCACACCATGTCTGGCTAATTTTTATATTTTTTTTAGAGACAGAGTTTTGCCATGTTGTCCAGGCTGGTCTTGAACTCCTGGGCTCAAGCTATCCACCTGCCTCAGCCTCCCAATGTGCTGGGATTACAGGTGTGTGCCACTGCACCCAGCCAACCTAAGCTGTTTTAGACCAACTTATTCTGTTTAAATTTGCTTGGGCGTCTTCTTATTGGACAAGAAAGCATTCCTGGGTTCATACACTGCCATTAGCAAATAACTAGTTTCTTTCGGCAATTATAGCTTCGTTTCAGCAAAGGCAGTATTTTGGGTCACACCACCATACTCTAGTTGCCTGATTTGCATAAGAAAAGCACTCCCAATGTTTCTTTATCAGAATAAAGATGAACCTGATCTTTTGGGTAAGACACATCTTGAAAAATTGTTCCATCTTTGAAATCTTACTCTGCGTGTAACACAAAGTTACCTTTGGCCTACTGGAAATCTTGACTCTAATTGCTTGTTTTGGCGTAGTCATATCTGCCTTAAAAACTGGAAGTTTGTTTTGGAAGTATTATTGGTGTAAAGTAAAAAACATTTTTCAATGGCTTCTTCTGGCAAATGTGGGCCTCATGAGAAAATCATCAAAGAATCTGGCTATGTTTGATCTACTGACTCTTATGGAATATTATGGAAATAATAAATTTGAAACAAGGGAAATAGAGGAGCTCTAGAGTTCCACAGGGACTTTAGGGATTGTCATTCATATATATATAATATGTAATATATAATATATTCCATATACATTATATATCATATATAAAACAGCTATGTAGCTATGTTGAGATCATTGTGAGATGTATAAGGATAAATAATCATGGTTCTGACTTCATACTGCTTAAAGCTATTTGTCCTGAAAATCATAATCTGAATAAGGTAAATGTCATTAAAAATGCATGAATTAATTGCTAAAGGGATTCAGAGAATAGAAATTATTTCCAGCCACAAGAATCTGTAATATCAGACTCAATAACAAAAATTAAATATTTGTTGACTGAATGAATGAGTGAGTGAATGAATGATTGTGGGCAGAGGATAGAGCAGCTGTTTGAGTTGAATCTTGAAGAATATAAAGGTTTGAAATAGACATAGATAGAAATGGTACTTTCCAAAAGAAGAAAAAACATACGCAAAGATGGGAAAGCCCAAGGGGTAAACTTGGAGTTGAGTGGTCCTATTTGGCTGGAGGAGAAGCTTCCTAAAAAGATTTTAGGATCATATTGTGAATGGACAAAAATGAAAAGGTAAACTTGTGTGTTTTCAAACCAGCCACTTCCTCTCGGGCACATTTAACCAACTCCTTGTTATTGTCTGGAGCTCTTCTACCTGTCTGAATCTTTCTAAAAAAAATACATAGTATTTAGCTTCCACTCCAAAACAGATTGTCATCAAAAGGAAGTTCATGCCTTCATCTTCGACTCCTGATACCTGAAAAGTACCCCACCACCAAGGTGTACCCTGACCTTGATTATGGCCTTGTTATAATGATAATCTAAAAATGAACAGTCTCTGCTTGACTTTCATAATTATCCTTAAAATTGGCTACTCTAGCACTCCTTTTCTTCACATATGATATCTTTCTCCACTCACTTTTTGCAAGGTCAAAGTGTGAGTTTCTATCTTCATGGAAGTTAAATATAGTCTGGGAAAATAGGGATAGACTTTAGCCCTTCACATTCTGGTCATTTCATTGAAATTAATATTATCTATCTCTGAGTAAATCAAGCAAGGGAAATCGTGCTGAATTAGAATTAGAAGCAGCGTTTCACATTTTGTGCACAAACGTACATTCATGGGGACAAATCATCCTACATGTCCAGGGAATTTTTAAGCCTCAGTACTTCAATGAAATGAATGATTATTTCATTTCTAAGCTTTCCATAAGTGAGTTTCCTGGACTTTCAGTTTTCCACTGTATTCCATAATTCTAAGACATCTTTCCAACGTAACATAATATACAGAGAATTTTTAATTCTGATATCCTTGGAAATCTCATGTTTTGTGACCCTAACTATTCTAGGTGTCAAAGATGGTTAAATGATATAAAATTGCAGGCCCAAACATTTCCTAACTTAGGTAAAGTTCCTTTTAAGTGTTAAGTGGCATGATTCTGTTTATATTTCATAATCCAAAATGTCCAACTCCTCAAAAACAAAATTCATGCTTTATTATATTCTACATCTCTAGTACATAATACATACTAACTGCACAAAGATAAGTTACTACTGCTGAATGGTGCTGTGGAAGGAAGATAATCATTTTCAAATATATACCCGTGAAACACATTTGATTATCTCCTTCCATTTAATTCATTCTTACTTCTCCACTGTACATGAATTTGTCCTTTATTTGGGGTCATTGTATAAATTGGAAAAAGGTATTTCTTCCTGAAGTAAAAATAAATAAATAAGTCAGTATATTATTGCACAACCTGAACAACCATATATAGCTGTCCTACATAGAAGAGACAGGTCTGGATGAAAGAACACCTATACTCTTGTCAGCTCTCACATACCTTGGATATGCTAGGATACACATTCTGTATGAAATGTTTGTATTTTGAGCCCTTCTCACTGACACACAGATAAGGTGACTGTATGGGGTTTGGAATATTTCTGAGAGTTTAGAATAAGACTATGAGTGTGGTGAGCAACAGAGAAACGCATCCTCGGGAGATACATCTGAAGTGCAGCCTGGATAAGGGGCAGCTTCATACATATGTGTATGCCAGAGAAGGCTTCATTATGTAGAAAGCATCATTTGGAAATGGGATTCATTCAACAAATGCAACCAGCCTGATGAGTAAACTCAAGCAAATTGCAAAATAGAAGCTAATTCATTAGCTCCTGAATAGGAATTAATTACTTCTGATAAGAGAATAGTACAGTCTTTTTTTGTTGTTTGTTTGTTTGTTTGTGACGGAGGCTCGCTCTGTCGCCCAGGCTAGAGTGCAGCCATGCGATCTCAGCTCACTGCAACCTCCACCTCACAGATTAAAGTGATTCTCCTGCCTCAGCCTCCTGAGTAGCTGGGATTACAGGCGCGCGCCACTATGAATGGCTAATTTTTGTATTTTTAGTAGACAGAAAATTAACAAGGATAACAAGGACTTGAACTGAGATCTGGACCTAATAGACATCTACAGAACTCTGCACTCCAAATCCACAGAGTATACATTCTTCTCAGCACCACAATCGCACTTACCCTAAAACTGACCACATAACTGAAAGTAAATAACTTCTCTGCAAATGCAAAAGAACAGAAATCATAACAGTCTCTCAGACTACAGTGCAATCAAATTAGAACTCAGGATTAAGAAACTCACTCAAAACCGCACAACTACATGGAAGCTGAACAACCTGCCCTTGATGACTACTGGATAAATAATGAAATATATTTTACATTTACTGGACACCTATAAACAATTAATGCTAGTTACTACAAAAGATGAGAAAATAAAGACATAGTTCATAGCTTTGATTGTGGTAAGGTGATTGAGGGCATATGAGACACACCTAGATTTTACTTTGTGTCATGTGTTTAATGAAAAACTGCTGTTTTTTTTTTAATTTTACAAATACTAAATTTTATTCTAATGTAATTTCTCTCAAACTACTTTAAGATACACAAAGATGTTGATATTCCTCCCATAACTTAAAAAAAAAAAAAAGAATAAAAGAACCAAGAGATGGTTTTGAAAGTTTGCAAGCCTTCAATGGCCAGGAAAATATAACTAGGTAGCAAGAAATGGGTCTCTAGGAAGGGAAAAATGGCAAGAACAGGGCTGGAAAATAAGAAAGCAAATGTCCTATAGTGGGGCATTAAGGAGGACATTCTCAGCCAGTGGTTGTGCTCTCAAAAGTGGAGTTGCCTTGGAAGGCTAAAACCAGACTAAAGAGACTTTGAACAGTAAAATTAGGTATTAGGTCTCCTCTGACCAAGTCTCACATCCTTCCTCATCTTCATTCAACTCAGGGGGAAACAAATTTAATTCAATAAACTTCTGCAGTGAATTTTTCACTTTTCATATCACTCCCTTTTAGCCTGTAATAGATTTTCCCCTCCCACTCAAGATTTTTCTGCACTTACTGATTTTTCTTTTTATCTATGTTTTTATCTAAAATGCAGAAAAAACCCTCTTGCTTCAAAATACAAAGAGAAGGGCTGGCTAGAACCCAGACCTTGGCAGGGGTAGTGGGTCCCTTAGCATGCTTTGGCACTATGAGAGTGAGAAGTCCAAGAGGAATGTGGCATATTTTGTGCATTGACTCAGGAGAGTGGCACATGCAGTTAGATGTGCAACATATAATCACCCTTGGACATGTGGGTCCACAGCACCAGGATCAGAAAACTGTTAATATTGTATTTAGCATTCTGATTTCGATGCCTACCTTCAACACATACAAAGGAATGGGTCTTGTAAATTATATCTTTAAAGAAGACAATTTAAAGTAATTATACATCATGAAATAGGACACATGATGTACACAACTGAAGGAAACTGAATTGTCCAAAATTTCATGGGAAAACAGTTGTGGCACATAAGCTTCTACGTCATGGTGTTAATCTGTCAACAAGTTCTGATAATGAAAGCTTTGGCCACTTACTGGTGTATACACCTCCTCAGGAATGAGATTAATCTTGACTAAGAAGCAAAAATTAAAAACTTACTGAAGGAGGCATGCATGGCATGGTACCTGCTTATCATTCACAAAGGTGTTATTTATGCAACACAAAATCTTCATGGAAATTGTCCTCTATGCGTTTGTCATTTTATTCTTGTAACTGACACAAACACAAAATGGAGGAAGACCTCAGAAGCGAAAGGGTGGATGGTGGTCTCAGAGTCTTATTGCTTTCTATTTATTGGTACAATGCATACCATCAAGTCTTGACTAAAGAAATTGTAAAAATGTCTAGACATAATGTCCAAACCCTTGATCTTAAATTAAAGTTTGAAAGAAGTGCATTAGCTATTTGTATTTTTGAACACGTTTATATTACAAATCAGGTAGCATTTTTGAAGACCAAATGGTAATATACTGTTGTGGTCAGTAGCTGCCGACTGAAGCACCTGCAGATGGGATTTGATGAGCACTCTTATGAAATTTTCCTATGCCTGCTCTTCTTATAGAGGAAAGTGTGGAGATTCATATTCAAAGAAACTATGTAAAAAACAATAGCTAGGAAGAATCTTCACTAATTTCTGTTTCCACATCTTTACTTCTAATACTTAGAAATGTAATTGATTTTTTAATATTGATCTTGTATCCTTTAACGTTAATGAACTCATTTATCAGTTCTAGGAGAGGTATGTGTGAGTGTGTATTTCATACGATTTTCTACATAAAGAATCATTTCTGCTAACGTTGACAGTTTTACTTCTTTCTTTCTAATATGTATGCCTTTTAGTTTCTTTTATTTCCTTATTGCACTGGCTAGAACTTCCAGCATTAGTTGTGAGACATGACATCCTGACCTTGTTTCTGACGTTAGGATGGAAAGCATCCAGTTTTCCACCATTAAGTATAATATTATCTGTAAGTTTTTACAGAGGCTCTTTATCAATTTGAAGAAATTGTCCTGTAGTCTTGCTTTTCTGAAAGCTTTTATCATGAGAGGGCATTTAATTTTGTCAAATGCTTTTTCTGCATCAATTGATATATTCATACAATTTTTGTTTCTTCTTTAGGGTCTTAATATGGTGGATTATATTGATTGATTTTCAAATATTGAACCAACTCTTCTATACCTGGAATGATGTATAATTCCTTTTATGTATAGCTGGATTTTATTTGCTAATATTTTGTTCGGGATTTTGCATCTATATTTACAAGGAACATTGGTCTGTAGTTTTTTGTTTGTTTTGTGCTTTTTCTGGTTTGATATCAAAACAACACCAGCTTCATAAGATGAGCTGGGAGTGTGTATAATTGGTGTTAATTCTTTCTTAAACACTTGTTAGAATTTTTCAGTGAAAACATCTGGGCCTGGAGATGTATTGTTTGCTGCTTTTTAATTTCAGTTTCTTTAAGAGTTTTATAAACTAATCAAATTATCTACTTCCTATTGGGTGAGTTGAGGTGGTTTGTCTCTTAAGAAATGGGTCTTTTTATCTATGAAGAATTGTTCATGCATTGCCTTATTATTCATTTGTTGTCTGCAGAGTTGGTTGTGATTCCCCTGCTTCATCCCTGATATTCATTATTTGTATATTCAGTGACAATAGACCAATACAACTTTCTTGTTTACAATATAATTGTCTCAAATATTTCCTCTACATACATTTAGCAACATATCAGATGGTGTTATAACCACACCAGACAGACGGCTAAATTTAATCTGCAAACATAACTTACAAAACTCAAGAGGATAAGGAAAGCCTATTGTATTATGCATGCTTTTATTTACTTTGTTTTTTTTTTTTTTTTTTTTTTTTTTTTTTTTTTTTTTTTTTTTTTTTTTTTTATTTTTTTTTTTTTTTTTTTTTTTTTGCTGACAGTATAAGATTTCTTCTTTTATCATTTCCTTTATGTTTAGAGAACTTCTTCTAACCATTATTTTTGAGTGGGTCTGCTAGTAACAAATTCTCGGTTTTTCTTTATCTGAGAATGTTTTGATTTTTTTTCTCCACTTTATTCCTGAAGGATATTTTAGCTGGTTATAGGATTGTGGGTTGACAGATTTTTTTTCTTTAACACTTGAAAAATGTTGTGCCACTTCCTTCTGACTTCAAAGATTTCTGACAAAAAATCCACCATTCAACCTGTTTCTCCCACTGTATGGTAAAGTATTGTTTTTCCTCTGGCTGCTTTCGAGATTTTTTGTCTTTAGTTTTCACAAGTTGAATCATGATGTGTCTTGGCACATATTTCTTTGGGTTCCCTTGTTGAAGATTCACTCAGCTTCCAAATATATTGGTTTATGTTTGTCTCCAAGTTTGGGAACTTCTCAGCCATTTTTTTGAATACTCTTTCAGACTTACTCCTCTCCTCTCCTCTTTTCTCCATGCCTCTCCTCTTCTTTTTTCTCCTCTCCTCTCTTCTCCTGTCCCTCTATAACTCCAATGATACTAATGTTGAATATCATTATTATTCCACAGGTCCTGTGAAGTCCACTAGTTTCTTTTGTAAATTCTGTTATCTCTTTGTTGTTCAGATTGTGTAATTTTTACTGTTCTCTCTCCAGTTCACTGATTCTTCCCTCTGACTCCTCCATTATGCTCTTAAGCCCATGTACTGAGGTTTTTATTTTGGTTACTGTATTTTCCATTTCAAAAATTTCCATTTGATTCTTTTTATCAAATGGAAAAAAGTCCTATTTCTTTGCTAAGCCTTTTTATTTTATTATTACACTTATTTTATTTATTTATTTATTATAGTTTAAGTTCTGGGGTACATGTGCAGATCTTGCAAGATTGTTACATAGGTATACACATGCCATGGTGGTTTGCTGCCTCCAACCCCCCGTTACCTACATTAGGCATTTCTCCCAATGTTATCCTCCCCCAATCTCCTCAACCCCTGCTAACCCTCCCCTATCCCCCCACCCACCAACAGACCCCAGTGTGTGATGTTTCCCTCCCTGTGTCCATGTGTTCTCATTGTTCAACACCCACCTATGAGTGAGACATGTGGTGTTTGGTTTTCTGTTCTTGTGTCAGTTTGTTGAGAATGATTATTCTATTTAATTTTTTTGTTTCAGATGTGCTTATAATTGCTTGTTGAAGCATTATCATCAAAACTGCTTTAAAATGTTTGTCAGCCCTCCTACTGTTGGGCAATGATGAAGGGATTGACTATCTACTAGGCCTCAGCTGTCATCATGCCAGGAGAGAGTCAGAGCAGCACCTTGTGCTGCCAGATGGGAATGGAAGTCCAGGCTCCCCAAGTGTTCTCCACTGACACGGCTGAGGGAGAAACTTCTAATCAGCAAGTAGGGATAAAACCCTTGGCTCCTTATGTGGCCTTCTATAACATGAAAGATGGTGGAGCAACTCATTACAGGCTCACATGCAAGTTAGTCTAGGTGTCCCACTCAGTATTACATGAGTAGAACCCTAGTTTTTTCTATAATGTTTGGCTATAGTAGAGATATTATTGTCTCAAAGTTTTCTGTCTTATTAAAACACCCCCTTCTTGTCAATTGGCTAGCGGGAGCAGACTTTTGTTAGGGTTTTATTTTGTCAATTGTTCCAATTGACATTCCCAGATCATCTGTTTCTTCAAATCTGGGATATATAAAACCAAAATGAAACACAGGGAAGTCACCACTATGTAGCTTCTCAAGTCCTGAGGTCCTAGCTGGTCTGCCATCTTCCCTCCTCTTCTTAGTCTTCTTATGTTTTATATATAATGTCCAGGGCTTTTAGTTGCAGGAGTAATAGGAAAAGTATCTTTTTTTACTCTTTAAATTTTACTTTATTTATTTATTTTAAAAATTTATCGAATTTTACTTTCAGTACTGGTATACATGTGCCGAATATGCAGGTTTGTTTCATAGATGGTTTGCTGGACCCATCAACCCATTATCTACATTATGTATTTCCCCTAATGCTATCCCTCCCTTAGCCCCCCCACCCACTGATAGGCCGCAGAGTGTGCTGTTCCCCTCTCTGTTTCCATATGTTCTCAATATTTAACTCCCACTTATGAGTGAAAACATGTGGTGTTTGGTTTTCTGTTCCTGTGTTAGTTTGCTGAGAATGATGGTTTCCAGCTTTATACATGTCCCTGCAAAGGACATGAACTTATCCTTTTTTATGACTGCATAGTATTCCATAGTGTATATGTGCCATATTTCTTTATCCAGTCTATTACTGATGGGCATTTATGTTGGTCCTAAGTCTTTGCTATTGTGAACATTGCTGCAATAAACATACATGTGCATGTGATTTTATAGTAGAATGATTTATAATCCTTTGGGTATATATACAGTAATGAGATTGCTGGGTCAAATTTCTGGTTCTAGATCCTTGCAGAATCCCCACATTGTCTTCCACAATAGTTGAACAAATTTACACTCTACAACAGTGCAAAAGCATTCCTATTTCTCCACATTCTCTCCAGCATCTATTGTTTCCTGACTTTTTAATGATCGTTATTCTAAATGGCATGAGATGGTATCTCATTGTGGTTTTGATTTGTATTTCTCTAATGACCAGTGATGATGAGCTTTTTTCATGTATTTGTTGGCCACTTAAATGTCTTCTTTTGAGAAGTGTCTGTTCATATCCCTTGCCCACTTCTGATGGGATTGTTTTTGTTTTTGTTTTCTTGTAAATTTGCTTAAGTTCTTTGTACATTCTGTATATTAACCCTTTGTCAGATGGAGAGATTGCAAAATTTTCCCCCATTGTGTAGATTGCCTATTCACTCTGATGATAGTTTCTTTTGCTATGCAGAAGCTCTTTAGTTTAATTAGATATTATTTGTCTATTCTGGCTTTTGTTGCCATTGCTTTTTGTGTTTTAGTCATGAAGTCTTTGCCCATGCCTATGTCCTGAATGGTATTGCCAAGGGTTTCTTCTAGGGTTTTTAAGGTTTTAGGTCTTACACTTAGGTCTTCAGCCTATCTTGAGTTAATTTTTGTATAGCATGTAATAAAGGGATCCAGTTTCAGTTTTCTGCATATGGCTAGCCAGCTTTTCCAACACCTTTCATTGAATAGGGAGTCCTTTCCCAATTGCTTGTTTTTGTCAGGTTTGTCAAAGATCTGATGCTTGTAGGCGTGTGGCATTATTTCTGAGGCCTCTGTTCTGTTCCATTCGTCTATAAGTTTTGGTACCAGTACCGTGCACTTTTGGTTACTGTATCCTTGTAGTATAGTTTGAAGTCAGGTAGTGTGATGCCTCCAGCTTGCTTAGGATTGTCTTGGCTTTCAAATGGAATGCTTCCGGCTTTTGCCCATTTAGTATGATATTTGCTGTGGGTTAAAGAGCTCTTATTATTTTGAGATATGTTCCATCAATACCTAGTTTATTGAGAGTTTTTAGCATGAAGGGGTGTTGAATTTTCATATCCAGCCACACTAAATTTCATAAGTGAAGGAGAAATAAAATCCCTTGCAGACAAGCAAAATCTGAGAGAATTTTGTCACCACCAGACTTGCCTTACAAGAGCCCATTAAGGAAGCACTAAATATGGAAAGGAAAAACTGGTACCAGTCACCGGAGAAACATACCAAATTGTAAAGACCATCAACACTATGAGGAAACTGCATCAACTAACAGGCAAAATAACCAGCTAGCATCATAATATCAGAATCAAATTTACACATAACAATATTAACGTTAAATGTAATGGGTCTAAATGCTACAATTAAAAGTTACAGACTGGCAAATTGGATAAAGAGTCAAGACCCAACTGTGTGCTGTATTCAGGAGAACGATCTCACAAGCAAAGACACACATAGGCTCAAAATAAAGTGATGGAAGAATATTTACCAAGCAAATGGAAAGCAAAAAAAGCAGAGATTACAATCCTAGTTTCTGATAAAACAGACTTTAAACCAACAAAGGCCAAAAAAGACAAATAATGGCATTTTTTACTGTTTTTACTGTTTTTATTTTGTTTCATGGAGATGCTTTTAAAATGGAAAACAGTATTTTAGTGGTGTGATTATTCTTCATATTTCTTAATAATTCTCCACATGACTTTTTATGTCATGAGTTCCTAAAGTCTAACTTAAATTACTGTTTTGACCAATTGGGTTGCAAATGGTGTTTAGTTCCTTCAAATATCATGTAAGTAGAGTGTACAAACTGCAGAGAATATTAAAATGTGTTTTCAGGGGTTATATATTATACTGACTAAACTAAGATTACATTTTTTTTTTTTGAGATGAAGTTTCACTCTCGTAACCCCAGCTAGAGTGAAATGGCACAATTTTAGCTCACTGTAACCTCCATCTCCCGGGTTCAAGTGATTCTCTTGCCTCAGCCTCCCAAATAGCTGGGATTACAGGCACCAGCAACCATGTCTGGCTAATTTTGGGGTTTTGGGGGTTTTTTTTGTAGAAATGGGGTTTCACCATGTTGGCCAGGCTGGTCTCAAACTCCTGACCTCAGGTGATCCACCCACCTTGGCCCCCCAAAGTGATTATATTACAAGTGTGAACCATTGTGCCTGCCATAGCCTACATTTTCATTACCTCTGTTTGATGCCTTGGTGTAAAATGCTTATGGTAAATATATTAAAAATGTAAGGAGTCTGAGTTTCTTTACTATTCCTCATTAATCTTTCCTATATATCACATATATTTTTATTCAGCTTTTGCTAATATTCAGGAAATGTTAGATATTCATTCTTCATTACAAGCAACGTCTGTTTAACTTTCCTTGTCTTTTGTAATGAACATATGGCTTTGCTTAGGACAGCTGGATTTTCACATTAAGTATGTCTCGAATGTGTGTGAGACATGTCTGATATCTGGCAAGGTAACTAATTTTTGCTGTCCATATCATTTGTTTTTCCAGATACAGATTTTCCATCTCCTGGTTTCCAGCTTTTAGTGATGGTTCTGTTTTTGCCAGTGAAGACATTCCTTATATCTGTTCATTGACATAGAAAAGTGGTGAGATGTTAGCTCTGTCACCTCATAGATGAAATATATTTCAGTTAAAATGTTTGGCAACATTTCCAAATACCTGTGTTAGAAATGACATTGGTATGAATCCCTAACCCATAGATGTACAACTATAACCCTAAGCAGGTTAACTCTGCCATACAACCCTTTTGGATGTTTTCTGAAAATTCCAGTGTGAAGGAAAGTATGCATACACACACACAAACACACACAATGATTTTATTATGGATTTTTATTGTTAGCAGTAGCCTAGTTTTCTGCTGAGTGGCTAATTTCTATAACCCAATAAGCTTGTCTTCAATGAAATAAACAGTAGTTTTTTTTCTCATGAAAACACCATAGACCTCTGACCACAATAAGACTCACATAATATTCATGAAAACTTTCACAAGGAAAGGGGCTCTGGTAGAGTAGTGAGTTTTTGTAATCAACCTTGAAAACCCACTATGCTGTGTTAACACATTTTAATAACTGTCTACAGTGTCCACAATACTCCTTTTTAACAATATACTTCCCTGAAATTCATTGGAAGACTGCTATTGTTTCTGATAAAACAATGATGTAATATATTAATCTATTTCAGCTGTCTAGGCCAAATAATAATCCAGAGCAGAAACTGGAAGAGAATTATACTCATGTTTTCAGCACAAATAATATAAGATGCTGACACAAGAACTCCCACTGGAAAATAACTGATAAGGCAAGAGGTCAGCAGTGATGTCCAACTATCCTGGTGACAGTGAATGATAACAATGATAGATAAGCCAGATCAGCAAAGAAGCATATGAAGAGGAAGAAAATTGGTGACATAAAGTCACTGGGATTCAAGACAAAAAAAAAAAAAAAAGCATGAAAACAGGTAAGTAGCTTGAAGTTTCTGAAGACCAAAATAATGGAACAGGACTGTGCCTCGGGTTGGGTAGTAAGAGAAAATGGCAGGATATAGAAGTATTTACAGTTCCCTCTCATTCTTATTTTCTTCCAGTGCCTACATAAACAAATCAAAATGGAAGGTTGGAACTTAAAAAAAATAATTATTATACCTAATATAATGCATACTTTTTGCCAGTGACTTTTAAAAGCAATTTTGGTATTTTTTTTTTTTACTGAATCCTTGTAACAACCTTATGAGATTGGTGTTATTATTATCTATATGTTACAGATGAAGAAACCAATATAGAGAGGCTGAGTTATTTCTCACACAGTTAAGTAAATGATGTAATCAAGATTCCAATTCAAGGAGTCTTAAAGCAGAGTTTCTCCTCCATGCTCACCTAGCCAAGTAAGGAGTTCTTCTGCACTTTCTAAAAGAATGTATTGAAAAATCCAAACAATGCCTAACAAGTTGGGACTAAATTTCAGAAATATGGTCAAACACAAATTAAAAGAGTAGAGTGTACACCAGTTAGAAAACAGTCTTTTGTGTACACAGATTAAGCAAATTATTAATGCCTATAAGGGGAAAAATACCTTCCTAAATAGAAATTATATTATTAGCAACTCATTCTCTTCTCTTAAAACTTAGATCTCTGAGAAAATGTAAATCCATCCTAGAAGAGAGAACCCAGCAAGTTTTTCTTGTTAGTTACGTCTCAATGTACATCCACTGATTTGATTCTTTACAAAATGTCCGTCTTGAGAGTAAAAGAAGAGAATGTGGAGAGTATGAGATCACTGTGGACAAGAAAGAGCAGGCTGGACTGAGCTCTAACTGTGCTGCTTTTACAACTTGGAAAAGGGCCCACACTGGAAAAAGTGAAGAGATAGAAACTGGTGCATTACATTTCAGCTGTGAACATCAATCTTTGTTAAAGCAGAAAGCTTTGGCAAAAAACAAAATAACATGAAGCTAATGAGGGATGTTGAGAGAGATTCAGAAATATGCTAGGCCAATTGACTTTATAGCAGGAGGTACAAAGGCTCACCTACAGATGCCCCAAAACCCAAGGGGAAGGGAAATAAATCCCTAGCTATAAAAAGAGAGGGGAGTATGCCAAGATTTGTAACCAGATTACAAATGTTATATAGGGGAATGTTTTCTACATTATTCAACACATTATCTTTCTGCTTAGTAAGATAAAATATAAGCCTATGTGTGAAAAGAAATCAAGGTTAACTACCCAGTCATTTTTGTGTTCCCCAAAATATAAGCAAGCAGTTTTTCCAGAAGGACACCCTAGCCTCAATTTGTAAAAATATCTGTAGTTTAGAACATGAATAGTTTCCACAGCTGGAAGACATTAGTGTTGTCCAAGTCAACAATTTTCCATAATCCAGAAAAAAAAAGAATTTAAAAAAGGAATTTTCATTGTTCGTTGAGACATATGAAAATTGAAGTCTTAAGTCTTGCTTAGAATTAAAGGAACTTAAGATGAGAAGAAATGAATAGGAAAAAATGTTAAAGTGTTATAAAAGTGTAATCACTGTTGGACAATGTTGAAAACAGAACCAAACAGAAAACCACTACAGGTTCATAGGCAACATGCAGCAAAAAGATGTTGGAAAGGCCAATAGGTTTTATATTAGACATAAAGGTTTGGTTTTGTTTGCAGAGGATATTTGACATTAGCTCTTTCACTTCATTGCTGCCTGCTCTTCTGCTCACATGCTGACATTCAACAGTGCCTGAGCAATTACTCTATCCAGGGAAAATCCTCTAAGAGAATGTGGAAGTCAGCCAACTTTTATGTCAACACTCTGGATTTTCTTCTCTGGGTTCTTTTTGTTCCTTTTCATTCCACTCCATTTCCACTTCCTTCTACCTTACCAGGTCTAACATTTGTTCCTGTGAGGCTCCACATGTTAAATGCATTTGTTAATTCAAGAATTATTCATCAGTACCTTTAGGGAGAACTCCAGTGCCAGGTACTTGGAAGAGTAAATAATCCAGACTTGTATCTTACTATTAGGAAGTTTACGCTCAATGGTAATCAGATTTCTTTGTATCAGTCACTAAAAGTCTAAACACGAATATGTCTATTTCTGGGGGAAAACTTTAAATAAACCATAAATAGGAATGTTCAGTCCATGGACAATACTGTTTATCAATATTATATTAAGACCTGAAATTAATAGGTTGATACAAAGGTAATTGCTGTTTTTGCTGTTACTTTTAATGGCAAAAAACACAATTAATTTTGTACCAACCTGATATCAACTTAACTGTCCAGGTTTTTTTATTCATTTTCAAAGAAGAAGTTGAAGCTGGTGATTGTAAACTTTCTGAACAACTCTTCAAATGTAGAGAAACTGAAACAGAACTTTTAAAAAATAAAAACCTTTAAACTGATATAATAGAGCTGGGTATTGTCATGGCTGTCTATACTAATGAATGAGTAAATAGTTGACAGAAACCTGGTATTATGGTATGATTTAAATATTTCATTTCAGTCACTGTAAAAAAGGAAAACCTAACAAGCGAAATTCAGACGTTCTGTTATTTGTAGATAGCATTACAGATGGAAAGGCAAAAAGGTAAAATAAAATATTTTAATATTATGGTTTTTCACTCCCTGTTTAAAGGTTTGCTGAGGTATGATTGCTAAAAGAATGTGGAATGGTGAACAATTACATTCTAGGGAATTAAGAATCACTTGAGAGAAGTTCAGCTCTGATCAGAGCAAGTTTAGGAATGTTAAACAATTACCACCATTCAATAGAAAATGGTAAAATAGAACTCAACACTCATTTGTTGATGAAACCATTCAGCAAAAATTTATTGAGCACCTACTATGTGCCAAGTTTGGAGTTAAATCGAGTTTCATCTCTGATTTCTTTGAGCAATGTTTTGTAATTCTCTTTGTAGAGAGCTTTCACCTCCTTGGTTAGCTGTATTCTTAGGAATTTTACTCTTTTTGTAGCTATTGTGAATGGGATTGCATTCTTCATTTGACTCTCAGCTTCTTTGTTGTTTCTCTAGAGGAATGTTACTAATTTTTGTACATTAATTTTGTATTCTGAGGCTTTGCTGAAGTTGTTTATCAGTTCCAGGAGCTTTTGAGGGGAGACTATGGTGTTTTATAAGTATAGAATAATATCATCTGAAAACAGGGATAGTTTGACTTCCTGCATTCCTATTTGACACAAACAAACGGAAAATTATTTAATGCTCATAGGTAGAAATAATCAATATTGTTAAAATGCCCATACTGTCCAAAGCAATGTACAGATTCAATTCTATTACTGTCAAAGGAGACATTGGCATTCTTCACAGAACTATACAAAACTACTTTAAAGTTCATATGTAACCAAAAAGAGCCTGAATAGCCAAGGCCATCTAAGCAAAAATAACAAAGGTGGAGGCAGCACATGACCTGACTTCAAACTATACTACAAGCAAACAGTAACCAAAACAGCATGGCACTGGTACAAACACAGATACATAGACCAATAAATAGAACAGAATAGAAAGCAAAGAAATAATGCCACACACATACAACTAAATTGACAAAAACAAGCAATGGGGAAATGTCTCCCTATTCAATAAATTGTTCTGGGATAATTGGCTAGCCTTATGCAGATGATTGAAACAGGATTCCTTCCTTACACTATATAGAAAATCACTTCAAGATGGATTAAAGACTGAACAATGAGAACACACGAACATAGGGAAGGGAACATCACACACAGGGGCCTGGGGATGGGGGGGCTAGGGGAGGAATAGCAGAGGGTTGGGGGATTGGAAAACAAAAGGAAAAATATATATAGTGTGTTATAACATGAGAAAAATAAAGAAAACACAACAACTATATCATGAAAACAAACAAGCAAAGACTTAAATGTAAAACCCAAAACTATAAAAACACTGAAAGACAATCTAGGCAATACCAGTCTGAACATAGGAAATGGCAAAGATTACATAATGAAGATGCTAAGATCAATTGCAACAAAAACAAAAATTAACAAATGAGACCTGATTAAACTAACGAGCTTCTGCACAGCAAAATAAACTATCAACAGAGTGAATAGATACCCTACAGAATGGCACAAAATATTTGCAAACTGTGCATCCAACAGAGGTCTAATATCCAGCATCTATAAGAAACTTAAACAAATTTTTGAGAAAAAAAAAAATAACTCCATTAAAAATTTGACAAAATATCTAGACAAACACTTGTCAAAAGAAGTCATACATGTGGTCAAAAAGCATATGAAAAATGCTCAGCATCACGAATCATTAGATAAATGCAAATTAAAACCACAATGAGATATCTCAAACCATTCAGAATGGCTACTATTAAAGGTCAGAAAAGATGCTGGCGATATTATAAAGAAAAAAAAAGAAAGAAAGAAAGCTTATATATTGCTGGTGGGAGTGTAAATTAGTTCAGCCATTGTGGAAAGCAGTGTGGCAATTTCTCAAAGACTTAACAGAATTACCATGTGGCCCAGCTATCCCATTATTGAGTGTAAGATTAAAGACTTAAACATAAGACCTAACACCATAAAAACCTTACAAGAAAACCTAGGCAATATCATTCAGGACATAGGCATAGGGAAGGACTTCATGACTAAAACACCAAAAGCATTGGCAACAAAAGCCAAAATAGACAAATGGGATCTAATTAAACTCCGGAGCTTCTGCACAGCAAAAGAAACTTTCATTAGAGTGAACTGGCAACCAACAGAATGGGGAAAAATTTTTGCAATCTACCCATCTGACAAAGGACTTTTGTCCAAAATCTACGAAGAACTAAAACAGATTTAGAAGAAAAAAACAAACAAACTCATTCAAAAGTGGCCAAAGGATATGAACAGACACTTTACAAAAGAAGACATACATGAGGCCAACAAACATATGAAAAAATGCTCATCATCACTGGTCATTAGAGAAATGCAAATCAAAACCACATTGAGATACCATCTCATGCCCATTAGAATGGCGATCATTAAAAAATCTGGAGACAACAGATGCTGGAGAGGATGTGGAGAAATAGGAACACTTTCACACTGTTTGTGGGAGTGTAAATTAGTTCAACCATTGTGGAAAACAGTGTGACGATTCCTCAAGGACCTAGAAATAGAAATTCCATTTGACCCAGCAATCCCATTATTGGGTATGTATCCAAAGGATTATAAATCATTCTATTATAAGGACACATGCACACAAATGTTCATTGCAGCACTGTTTACAATAGCAAAGACTTGGAACCAACCCAAATGCCCATCAATGATAGACCGGACAGGGAAAATGTGGCACATATACACCATGGAATACTATGCAGCCATAAAAAACGATGAGTTTGTGTCCTTTGTAGGGACATGGATGAAGCTGGAAACCATCATTCTCAGCAAACTGACACAAGGACAGAAACTCAAACATTGCATGTTCTCACTCACAGGCAGGTGTTGAACAATGAGAACACATGGACACAGGGAGGGGAGCATCACACACTGAGGTCTGTTGGGGGGATTAGGGGAGGGGCAATGTGGGGTAGGGAGCTGGGAAGGGATAATATGGGGAGAGATGCCAAATATAGGTGATGGAGATGGAGGCAACAAACCACATTGCCATGTATATACCTATGCAACAATCCTGCATGTTCTTTGCTTGTTGTTGCCCAGAACCTATAATGCAATAATATATACATATATATATACACATATATATATACATATATATATATGTGTGTATATATATATATATATATACACATATGTATATATTTTAAAGAATCATTCTACCATAAAGACACATGCATATGTTGTTCATGGTGGCACTATTCACAATAGCAAAGTCATGGAATCAACCTAAATGTCCATCAACAGTAGACTGGATAAAAATGTGGTACATATACACAATGGATTATTATGCTGCCATAAGAAACAATGAGATCATGTCCTTTCCAGCAACATGGATGCAGCTGGAGGCCATTATCCATAGTGAAATAACTCAGGAAAAGAAAACAAAATACTGCATGTTCTCACTTATGAATGGGAGCTAAACTTTGCTACATATGGACACAAAGAAGAAAACAACAGACACTGGGGCCTACTTGAGGGTGCAGTGGGGGAAGAGAGAAAGGATTGAAAACTACCTGTAGAGTACTATACTTATTACTTGTTTGACAAAATAATCTGTACACAAAACCCTCATGGCACATAATTTATCCGTACAACAAACTTGTGCATCTAGCCCTGAACCAAAAATAAAGGTTTAAAAAAAATGAATTTCAAACAAGGAACAAGGCAGATTCCATATGTGGGGTTTTTGCCACTATTTCACTGCACCTTTGTTGAGAGAACAGCAAAGCTTCTTTCTTGTCTCAACATTCAGCTTCTAGCCCTCCTGTTGTATTTTCCTCCTTTTTACTTAAATCATAGTGATTCATAAATATTTCACTGTAAAGTGGCTGAACCATTAAACGTGTCAGCTTCATCAGTATCAAAGGCCTAGTAATTATACCCCAAATAGCTCACATTTATTGAGCATTGTGTAAATGCTCTATGTGTATTTGTTGCATTTAATTCTACAAAACCCTTATAACAACGGCACTGTTATTATCTTCCCATTTGGCAGATTAAGACATCAAGTCACAAAATAGATAAATAACAGTAAAAGTAGCTGAACCAGGATTTAAAACTAGACAATCTGGCTCTAAAGCCTGCATTTGTAACCACCAAAATATACCATGTTTCAAAATAGAAAATTATATCAGCATTAGAAAGCATAATAAAAATCACCCGCTCTCTTCCCTCTCTTATATCCAAATTGGGAGGATTCAGCTGAAATGCTACCTTCCATACTCAGTCCCAACAAGAAGTCAACATTTCCTTTTCTGATTTTCCATTGCCCCATATATAGACCTCTCTAAAGGCACTTTTCACTTTCAACCTAGAATACAGGAATGCATGAAAACAAAAGCCAAGATCTCATATATCTGCTCTATTTATTTGTACCTCGGGCATAATTAGCCTTGAATATTATGGTTGTTCATTAAATTTCTGTTAAGTGAATTTAATGGATAAAGTGGGATAACATGTAAATTGATCAATGACTGTTATCTCTCTCTAGATCATATGATTATTTCATTCCTCAAAATGTCATGCACATGTAGAAACTTAGTATTTCTTGAAACTGTTGAAAAGTCTCTAAATTCCTGTACTTAAACGAGCACTCACTCAGAAGTAGAAAAGCATATTAACTACTCTATAAAAAGTTATCTGGAGGTGATATGAATTTTAAAGTAGTTTATTCCAATTCTGACAATCCTAAGCAAAAAGAACAAAGTTGGAGGTGTCACACTACCTGACTTCAAACTATACCACAAGGCTAGAGTAACAAAAACACCATGGTACTTGTACCAAAGCATATATATATATATATATATATATATATATGTATCAATGGAACAGAACAGAGGCATCAGAAATAACACATGTCTACAGTCATACGATTTTGACAAACCTGACAAAAACAAGCAATGGGGAAAGGATTCCTTATTTAATAAATGGTGTTGGGAAAACTGGCTAGCCATTACGCAGAAAGCTGAAACTGAATCCCTTCCTTACACCTTGTACAAAAATTAACTCAAGATGGATTAAAGACTTATACGTAAGATCTAAAACAGTAAAAACTCTAGAAGAAAACCTAGGCAATGCCATTCAAGACATAGGCATGGGCAAAGACTTCATGACTAAAACACCAAAAGCAATGGCAACAAAAGCTAAAATAGACAAATGGGATCTAATTAAACTAAGGAGCTTCTGCACAGCAAAATAAACAATCATTAGAGTGAACAGGCAACCTACTCAATGGGAGAAAATTTTTGCAATCTATCCATCTGACAAAGGGCTGATATCCAGAATCTACAAAGAACTTAAAAAAAAAATAATGCATTGAAAAGTGAATGAAGGATATGAACAGACACTTCTCAAAAGAAGGCATTTATGCAGCCAATAAACATATGAAAAAAAGTTCATTATCATTGGCTATTAAACAAATGTAAATCAAAACCAAATTGAGATACCATCTCACGCCAGTTAGAATGCCAATCATTAAAAAGTCCGGAAACAACAGATGTTAGAGAGGATGTGGAGAAATAGGAATGCTTTATTTTATTTTATTTTACTTTAAGTTTTTGGGTACATGTGCAGATCTTAGATCTTGCAGGATTGCTACATATGTATACACATGACATGGTGGTTTGCTGTCTCCATTCCCCTGACACCTACATTAATTATTTCTCTTAATGTTATCCCTCCCCAATCTCCCCACACCCTGCTATACCTCCCCTAGCTCCCTATCCCCCAACAGACCCCAGCGTGTGATGTTCCCCTCCCTGTGTCCATGTGTTCTTATTCTTCAACACCCACTTATGAGCGAGAACATACGGTGTTTGGTTTTCAGTTCTTGTGTCAGTTTGCTGAGAATGATGGTTTCCAGCTTCATCCATGTCCCTGAAAAGGACATGAACTCATACTATTTATGGCTGCATAGTATTCCATGGTGTATATGTACCACATGCTCTTTATATTATTCCATTCTATCACTGATGGGCATTTGGGTTGTTTCGAAGTCTTTGCTATTGCAAATTCTTCATACGTGTGCGTGTGTCTTTATAATAGAATGATTTGTAATCCTTTGGGTATATACTCAGTAATGGGATTGCTGGGTCAACTGGTGTTTGTATTTATAGATCCTTGAGGAATCACCACACTGTCTTCAACAATGGTTAAACTAATTTGCACTCCCACCAGCAGTGTAAAAGCTTCCCTATTTCTCCCCATCCTCTCCAGCATCTGTTGTTTCCAGATTTTCTAATGATTGCCATTTTAACTGGCATGAGATGGTATCTCAATGTGGTTTTAATTTCTATTTCTCTAATGACCAGTGATGATGATCATTTTCTCATATGTTTGTTGGCTGCATAAATTTCTTTTAGAAAGTGTCTGTTCATATCCTTTGCCCACTTTTGATGGGGTTGCTTTTTTCCTATAAATTTGTTTAAGTTCTCTCTAGATTCTGGATATTAACCCTGTGTCAGATGGGTAGCTTGCAAAATTTTTTCCCCTTCTATTGGTTACCAGTTCACTCTAATGATTGTTTCTTTTGCTGTGGAGAAGCTCTTAAGTTTAATTAGATCCCATTTGCCTATTTTGGTTTTTGTTGTCTTTGCTTTTGGTGTTTTTTTCATGAAGTCCTTCCCTATGACTATGTCCAGAATGATATTGCCTAGATTTTCTTCTAGGGTTTTTATGAAATCGACACACTATTGTCACAATTAAAAGAGCTAGAAGAGCAAGATCAAACAAATTCAAAAGCTAGCAGAAGACAAAAAATAACTAAGATCACAGCAAAATTTAAGGAGATAGACATTCACACACAAAAAAAAAAACCCTTCAAAATCTCAATAAATCCAGGAGCTGGTGTTTTGAAAAGATAAAAAAAATAGACCACTAGCCAGACTAATGAAAAGAGAATAATTAAATAGATGCAATAAAAAATGATAAAGACAATATCACCACTGATTCCACAGAAAGTACAAACTACCATCAGAGATTACTACAAACAATTCTATGAATATAAACCAGTAAACCTAGAAGAAATGGATAAATTCCTGGACACTTACACCTTCCCAAGACTAAACCAGGAAGAAGTGGAATCCCTGAATAGACCAATAACAAGGTCTGAAATTGAGGCAGCAATTAATAGCCTACTAACCAAAAAAAGTCCGAGTCCAGATGGGTTCACAGACAAATTCTACCAGATGTACAAAGAGGAGTTGGTACAGTTCCTTCTGAAACTATTTCAAACAATACAAAAAGAGGGAGTCCTCCCTAACTCATTTTATGAGACCAGCATCACCCTGATACCAAAACCTGGCAGAGACACAACTAAAAAGGAAAATTTCGGGCCAATATCGATGATGAACATAGATGCAAAAATCTTCAATAAAATACTGGCAAACCAAATCCAACAGGACAACAAAAAGATTATCCATCATGATCAAATAGGCTTCATCCCAAGGATGCAAGACTGGTTCAACATATGCAAATCTATAAATGTAATCCATCACATAAACAGAACCAAAGACAAAAACCACATGAATATCTCAATAGATGCAGAGAAGGCCTTCAACAAAATTCAGGAGTGCTTCATACTAGAAATTCTCAATAAATCAGGCATCAATGAAACGTAACTCAAAATAATAAAAGCTATTTATGACAAACCCAAGGCCAATATCACACTGAATGGGCAAATACTGGAAGCATTCTCTTTGAAATCTGGCACTAGACAAGGGTTCCCTCTCTCACCATTCCTATTCAACATAGTACTGGAAGTTCTAGCCAGAGAAATGAGGCAAGAAAAAGAAATAAAGGGTATTCAATTAGGAAAAGAGGAAGTCAAATTGTCTCTATTTGCAGATGTTATGATTGTATATTTAGAAGACCCACCGTCTCAGCCCAAAATCTTCTTAAGATGATAAGCAATTAAATCACAAGTATTCATATACAACAATAACAGACAAACAGAGAGCCAAATCATGAGCAAACTCCCATTCACAATTGCTACAAAGAGAATAAAATACCTAGGACTACAACTAACAAAGGACGTGAAGGACCTCTTCAAGGAGAACTACAAACCACTGCTCGAGGAAATAAAGTAGGACACAAACAGATGGAAAAACAATCCATGCTCATGGATAGGAAGAATCAATATCATGAAAATGGCCATACTGCCCAAAGTAATTTATAGATTCAATGCTATCCCCATTAAGCTACCATTGACCTTCTTCACAGAACTGGAAAAAGCACACCTTAAACTTCATACGAGACCAAAAAGAGCCCACATAGCCAAGACAATCCTAAGCAAAAGAACAAAGCTAGAGACATCACGCTATCTGACTTCAACCTATATTGCAAGGCTACAGTAAAGCATAGTACTGGTACCAAAACAGAGATATACGCCAAAGGAACAGAACAGACACCTCAGAAGTAATGCCACACATCTACAACCATCTAATCTTTGACAAACCTGAGAAAAACAAGCAATGGGGAAAGGATTCCCTGTTTAATAAATGGTGTTGGGAAAACTCATTAGCCATATGCAGAAAGCTGAATCTGGACCTCTTCCTTACACTTTATACAGAATTAACGCCAGATGGATTAAAGATTTTAACATAAGAATGCTTTTACACTGTTGGTGTGACTGTAAATTAGTTCAGCCATTGTGGAAGACAGTGTGGTGATTCCTCTAGGACCTAGAACTAGAAATACCATTTGTCTCAGCAAACTCACTACTGGGTGTATATCCAAAGGAGTATAAATCATATTCTACTATAAAGACACATGCACCTGTATGTTTATTGTGTCAGTGTTCACAATAGCAAAGACTTGGAACCAACCCAAATGCCCATCAATGATAGGCTAGATAAAGAAAATGTGGCACATATACAACATGGAATACTATGCAGCCATAAAAAAGATGCGTTCAAGTCCTTTTCAGGGACATGGAGGAAGCTGGAATCCATCAGCCTCAGCAAACTGACACAAGAACAGAAAAACAAACACCATATATTCTCACTCATAAGTGGGAGTCGAACAATGAGAACACATGGAAACAGGGAGGGTCACATCACACACTAGGGCCTGTCAGGGGTTGGGAGGCTATGGGGGGAATAGTATTAGGAGAAATACCTAATATATTTGAACGGTTGATGGGTGCAGCAAACCACCATGGCACGTGTTTACCTATGTAACAAACCTGCACATTTTGCACATGTACCGCAGAACTTAAAGTATAATAAAATAATAATAATAAAGACAAAGCATAAAAAAATTATCTGTGGGCAACCTCCATGCAGAGATAAGAATAATGAAACAATCAACACTACGCAGGGGTAAGAGTTATGAAACAATGAAATTGGAAGTATATTCTTCATGTTAATATTTTTCCTATCTCCCAAATCTGATAAAACTTCAATAATAATAACAATAATATCAACAAATATAAGTTTAACAGTTAACATGCATTTAATATCTTCTCTTTTTCAAGCACTTACAATTCATCATCTTATTTAATACTTATTACAACTCTGTGAGATAATTTTTTTCCAATATACAGATAAGGAAAATCAGGCTTAGGGGTTTAAATGACTTACTTAATGTCACACACTGGCAGACCTACGATTCAAACCAAGGTCTCTTTGATTCTAAAACCTGGGCCCTTTAGACTGCATCTAATATAGCTCTCAACAGACTCATGAGGTTTTTGATTCTCCTCTCCAATCTATTACCTAAATACAGATTTTGTAGACACAGCACTAAATTATATCATTTTTTTTTTTTAATTTGGAGACAACATGGTTGTATGTAAGATCTCAGACACAGGATCAAGCAGACCTAAGTTTCAATACAAGCTCCATAGCTAATAAGCTATGTATCTTTGGACAAGCATATTAGTCTTTTCTCACACTGCTATAAAAGAATACCTGAAACTGAGTAATTTATACATAAAAGAGTTTCAGTTGGCTAATGGTTCATCAGGCTGTACAGGAAGCACGGTTGGGAAGGTCTCAGAAAATTTCAGTCATGGTGAAAGGGGAAGCAGGCACATCTTACATGGTCAGAACAGGAGAAAGAGAGAGAAGGCGAAGGTGCTACACACTTTGAAACAACCAGATCTCATGAGAACTCAGTCACTCTCATGAGAACAAGG
The DNA here is from genome assembly GCF_001604975.1 of Cebus imitator. Lineage (NCBI taxonomy): Eukaryota > Metazoa > Chordata > Mammalia > Primates > Cebidae > Cebus > Cebus imitator. Next base: position 13,289 of record NW_016107876.1, on the reverse strand, counting down.
GGGAAATCTACACCTATGATTCAATCACCTCCCACCAGGCTCTTCCTCTAATATTGTGGATTACGATTTGACATGAGATTTGGGCAGGGACACAAATCTTAACCATATCAACAATTTACTTATCCTCTGAGCCTCAATTTTCTCATCTGTTAGAACTAGTACCTCACAGGGGTATTGTGAAGGAAAATGAGAAAATGCATATAAAGACCTCAGAAATAATTACTCAGCAAAGGTTACTAATATTTGCTATTGTAAAAATACCCTTTAACTATACCACATATTGATAATCTGTCAACATTTTTTATATGAAGGAGGTAAAAGAACACGGATAACTGTTGAGTCTTTCAAGCCAAGGAAAAAAGTAAAGATAATCAACTCTGGTGAATGGAAAAAGGGGGACATCACTGCAATGCTATTCACAATAGCAAAATCATAGGAGTCAAGAACAGTAGGTCATGCCTGTAATCCCAGCACTTTGGGAGACTGGGATGGGTGAATTGCTTGAGCCCAGAAATTTGAGATCAGCCTGGGCAACTGAGACCCTATCTCTCTATTAAAAAAAAATAAACAATTACAAAAACATGGAATTGACCTACATGCCCGTCAATAGTAGACTGAGTAAAGAAAATATGGTAGCCATACATAAAATACTATGCAATCATAAAAAGAAGAATAAAATCATGTCCTTTGCAGTAACATGGTTGGATCTGGAGGACATTATCCTAAGGAAACTAACATAGGAACAGAAAATGACAGCCTTCATGTTGTCACTTATAAGTGGGAGCTAATCTTTGAATATATACAGACACAAAGAAGGCATCAACAGACATTGGGGTTTAATTGACAGTGGACAGTGAGGATGAAAATACTACTTATCAGTACTATGTTTACTCCCTGGGTGACAAAATTATCTGTGCACCAAACCCCCATAACATGTAATTTATCCATAAATAAAACCTGCATATGTAATCCTGAACCCAAAATAAAAGTTTTAAAAAAAGAAATCATTATGTCAAAAAGATACTTTTATATGTATGTTCATCACAGGACTATTCACAATAGCCCAGAAGTGTAATCAACCTAAATGTCCATTAATAAATGAACTGATAAAGAGAAGAGTTTATACACACAATGGAATACTATTCAGCCATTAAAAAGAATGAAATAACGGTTTTTTGCAGCCACATGAATGGAACTGATCTTACGTGAAACTCTGGACTCCTAGAGTGCTAACATAAGTATCAAATAAGTTGGGTTCTAGTCCTGACTCTGCAACTTATTAGCTGAGTTATTTTGCTAAATTTTTTAACTTTTCTGTGTCACAGACTCCTTCAACCAAAATATTCTTTTTAATTTAAAATGTTGTGGGGTATATAATGTGTTAACACTTATATAGAATTCCTAATTTATAAGTATTTCCATTTTTTCTCATATGTTCCTTGTAACATCCCTGGGGGTTACTGGGAAGGTGTTTCTACTATGTTTGAAAAAGTTAGAAAACTATGGCTCAGAAAAATTAGGGGATTTTCTTAAGGATTTTCTTTGCACTACACCATGTTGAGTTTTAAACTGAGGCTTTATGGTCAATTTAGTAATCTACTTTTTAAAATCCAGACATCCATGCTAACATCCATGGAAGGAAACCAAATTCAACATGGCATGTTTTCATTTAGCATTATCAAAAATAATGATGAAACTTCCTGGGCAAATTTGGGCATGTCTTTATGAGTACAAACTTCTGAATCTACTTGAAACTTCCCACCCACACCACATAGTCCCACCCTGTTATCTCATTGAGCAAATAAACATTTGAATAAAAGGATTTTAAAACCTAAATTAAAGCAAAAATACGAGGTTAATCCTGTTGCTTAAGACCTAGCCAGAAATCAATATTAGGTCTAGCATTAGGGAGTTGCATTCTAAATCCTACATATTTGACAAAATCCATCATTTTATTTCCAACCTATGTTAAGGCACTTAACTTCCGGGAGTTCTTTCAGTTTTATAATTGCAGTAACTTTAATTATGATAACAAGTTAAAGTATACAGAGGCTCATTATTCTGCCTAAAAGATGACCCTACTTTATTTTACTATATTGAGAACTCAGGGTAAAATATGGTGATGACTATGAGTACAGGGCAAAGAAAAGCAGTATCCAAAGTTAACTTTGTTATTCATTGAACAGCTGACTCAATTCACTTCCTTCCAAAATCAGCAGCAGAGCAGTTTTGCTCTCCTATAACTATGAAAATCGTATTTTCTATCAAAACTGAACAAATAGAAGGATATGCTATTTCTCCAACTGTTTATGTTCACAAGGAGTATTTAGTATGCTGCCAACATTTCCCTTTGAGGGTAAGTGCAAATTTATTCTCCTTTTGCTTCCTCTGAATGTTGAAAAGTGAGCTCCAATTCTATAAAAGTTATCCTAGTCCATATTGTTGTGACAGGAGTCTGCATTTTCTCAGGTGAGAAAATACATTCTCTAAAGAAAACCAAAAATTCACATTTCTCCTTAAAAAAGAAACAAACAAGATCTGGGCATGTCATCAATTGATGACAACAACCTCTCTGGAAATACCTTGTTAACATTCTGCTAAAATCACAGGCACCTCTCAAGAGTCCAAGCAGTTTCTGAATCTTTAGATAATGTGTTTCTTGTGACAACTCTTCCATCAAAATCTGAAATTTATTCTCCAATATTCTGAAATTTATTCTCCAATGTTCTTTCTTTTTCCTTTGTTAATATATTTCTCTAACATCTCAGATTTAGTTTGCACCATTACTGGAGGTGTCAAGAATGGAAAAAAAGCTTTTAGAAAAGACAGATAGAGGATTGATCCAAGATGGCCGTTTAGGAACAGCTCAGGATTGCAGCTCCCAGTGAAAGCACAGAGGGTGAGTGGATGCTGCATTTTTACTGCCCACAGACTAGGCAATTCCCAGGCAGAGGAACTCCACTGGTCACCAGCAAGGCAGTTTCAGCCAGCACAGCTGTGCCGGCCGGCGCCGCTGCTTTGCCCCACGCAGCTGCTTTGTCAGTGCCCCGGAGCAGCTGTTCTCCGTACAAAATACACCGGTCTGGGTGCCCTTTTGGCTGGTGATTGGAGCCACGGGAAATCACCCATTTGTCTATTTAAAAAGGGGACTGAGCAGGGAACCAGGACAGTAGATTCCATGGCAAAAATGCCCCACAAATCTCAGTGCCGCTGTTTAAGACAGCACACTGAGTTGTCGCACGGGAAAAAACACACACCGTGGCGCCTTTTCAACAGGCGACTGGAAAACCAACAT
>NW_016107876.1:0-4234 GCF_001604975.1 Cebus imitator | reverse complement strand
AAAATGCAAATATATATATATATATATATATATATATATGAAGAAAAAATATGAAAACAAGACAGATAAAACTCACAGACAGACTCAAATCACTCCAGTTCTGGGAATGTCTCAGATAATGAATCTCCCATCTTGATATGTGTCAAACATAATATGGAAATGGCTTCAAATAAGGGGCATCTTTGGCTGATTGGCATTGTAGTTTTCATAAATATTTTTGCTTTTATAAGTACAGAAGAAAGTTCAAAGATCTAATTCTGAACTAATTTAGAATAGTAAATATTTGAAGTTCCATAACAAAAGCTATAGTTATAGATATGGCCTAAAGAAGAGAAAGTATTTGCACATATGGGAGGATAAGGCACTATGAATATTCAAGAAAGTTTTCAGGAATGAACAAATGCAGCAACGAATTGATTGACGGATGATGGATGATGGATGGATTGATGGATGAGTGATGAATGGGTACGTAAACTGGTAGACCAAGTAAAATAAGTGGAAGAGTCAGGACTGGAGCCTTATTGGCCTAGCACTTACTTCACTTCCACTATATAATAATACATCTCTAAGCAAAAAAAAAAATCATATTTAGGTATATTTTTAAAAATAATAGTGTTGGTAAAGTGATCTAGAATAGAAACTGTAAGCTTTCAAGCTAGACAGACCTGGGTTTGAATTTCAATTCTGCCACCTGATAGCTGTGTGACCTTGGGAAAGTTAGATAACTTGCTGAGTTCCACGTTTTTAATCTGAAAAATGGGAATAATGAAGCCATAATGAAATTGAATAAGATATCTGTACGAAGCATCTAGCAAGTGCATCTTACACAGTAGATGGTCAATAAGTGTTTGTCTCTCTCCTTTTCTGTGTCTCTTGCATTTTAATTTATAGCTTACGGAAATGCCAATGTTATTTCATCTAAATACCATGGAACTTCTTTACCCTAATCCAATGATTCCCAAAGTGTAGTCCCTCAGACCAAAAGCATCTGGATCTCCTGAGACCTTTAGATATGCAGATTCTTAGGTCCCATACTACATATAGTCAGAATCTCTGAGCTGAAGCCCAGACATTTCTCTTTCATTAAATCCTTCAGGAAATTCTGATAGACATTGAAAACTACTAATCTATATCATTGATATCTCTAGATCCACTGCTAGGTTTTCTAGAGCTATTTAAAAGCATAAAGACTATATGAGTTAGTTTTCACACTACTATAAGGATACTACACGAGACTGGGAAATTTATAAAGGAAAAAGGTTTAATTGACTCACAGTTCCAGATGGAAGGGGAGACCTCAGGAAACTTACAGTCATGGCAGGAAGGGAAGCAGGCACATCTCACATGGCAGCAGGTGAGAGAGAGACAGAGAGAGAGAGAGGAAACCACCAATTATAAAATTATCAAATCTCATGGGAGCTCACTCACTATCATGACAACAACATGGGGGAAACTGCCCTCATGATTCAATTACCTCCCACCAGGTCTCTCCTTCGACACATGGGGATTATGGGAAATACAATTTGAGATGAGATTTGGGTGAGGACACAGAGCCAAACCATATAAAAGACCTTTGATTGTATTTTTTTCCTAATTCTCCTCTAAGCTATGACATCACATGTACAGGCCATGTTATATCAACCCATGATCCAGGAGGTGACATTAAGTGACCCTAGAGCTCCAGTGACAGCTGTGTAATGAAACATAAACTTCACCTCGTCAGTGCATTGTGAGACTATTCTTGATTTATAATGATACCTCTAAACTGTCTCAACAGTTTTTTGAGGAAGCCACTATATATCTTTGTTGAAAACCAAAATCTTTACATTTCTTTAAATCTTACTTTAAATTATGAATTATTCTTTATAATAGTAAATTGAGACTAGTGAATACTCCTGGGGGAATTCAGTGAAGAGTATGTTTTTGTTTGGGTTTATAAAGAGCAGAATTAAGAAGTATGGGCACACAAATTCAAGGTCCTTTGACATGATTAAAGAAAGTTTTGTAAGTTGACCCATACAAACTTACCCAAGAAACTCTGATCTGTGGACATGATGCCTAAGGAAAAACAAGCATTTTATGGAGAAGAAACTGTCTTTGCAACTTAAACCTTTAGAGTGATAACAATATCATTATCTCCTTTGTCATTTCTTGACCCAGGAGCTGGACAACCAAAGGGTTCAATGATTACTGTAAGAAAGATAAAAGAGATAGCTACTGAAAGGTTTTGACAGATCAGTATAAAGTCCTTAGGCAAATGAAAATTTAATCACCTAGCCTATAGGCATGAGAGATTCAAGTATACTGAAGTTTCAAACAATTTCAACTGTACTCTGAATGTTATTATTTCAGCTGGAATAGCAAACCAAAAGTAGCTTCCACAGACCAAGTCATTTGGGCCCTGAAGCTAAAACAACTGAAGTTTCATGTCAACAGTGAGAAGAAAATTCTTTGTGCTTTTTAATACGATTTGCATTACGTTTCTAACATGTTCTAATCTAATCTCTTCAAGAACAAAAGATACAATTCTGCAAACTTTTCAAGGATTTTTAACCATGCATATAGTAGATGGTTGAGTTTTGAAGGAAGAAAATCATAAAACTGGCACAGCAGGAGATGGGTAGGGAGAAAGGTGATGAGGAGACAGAAACTCCTTCATCTGGTCTCATCACCAGCTCTGTCACACCTCTGTCCCACAAGCACACATGACACTGCGTATTACTGATTCAGTTCCTGGCACGTATATTGTAATGCATTTTTAAATTTCTGAATATATGTAAATAAAGACTATAGTCAATTAAGTCAAGACTGTAGAATCCTGTCAGAAGGTAGACTGTGTAGTTAGAAATGTGCAACACACATAATTTACAGACAATTTTAGTACTTAAACAAATGTTTTAAAAAATGATTGACCATATAAAGTTCACGATGCCAACAAACGTAATATTGGAAGTGGTGGCCGAGCATAGTGGCTCATGCCTGTAATCCCAGCAGTTTGGGAGAGAGAGGCAGGTGGATTACCTGAGGTCAGGAGTTTGAGACCAGCCTGGCCAACATGGTGAAACCCTGTCTCTACTAAAAATAAAAAATAAAAAAAAAAAATTAGCTGGGCGTGGTGGTAAGTGCCTATAATCCCACTTGGGAGGCTGAAGCAGGAGAATTGGTTGAACCTGGGAGGTGGAGGCTGTGGTGAGCCACGATCATGCCACTATACTACAGCCTGGGCAACACAGGAGTAAAACTTTGTCAAAAGAAAGAAAGAAGGAAAGAAACAAAGAACAAAAGAAAGAATGAAAGAAAGAACAAAAGAAAGAACGAAAGAAAGAACGAAAGAAAGAAAGAAAAGAAAGAAAGAAAGAAAGAAAGAAAGAAAGAAAGAAAGAAAGAAAGAAAGAAAGAAAGAAAGAAAGAAGAGATGGAAGGAATGAAGGAAGGAAGGAAGAGAGAGAGAGAAAAGAAAGGAAGGAAGGGAGGAAAGAAAGAAGGGAGGAAGGAAGAAGGAAAGAAAAGAAAAAAGAAGGAAGGAAGGAAGGAAAGAAGGAAGGAAGGAAGGAAGCAAGGAAGGAAGGAAGGGAGGGAGGGAGGGAGGAAAGGAGGAAGGGAGGAAGGGAGGAAGAAAGAGAAAACATATGTAGTTAAGCTTTAAAAGAGAGTCAATTTAAAGAAGAATGGTAACCAATCAATAATAATACTGAAGAGGTTATAGCATGTACTAGAAAAGTGATGAGGAAATAACTAAGATTTAAGCTTAAGGAAAACTATTAATAGAATCCAGCTCCCAAGCAAGTAGAATACACATACACCCTCTCATGACTGAACCAGAAAGAAATTGAATTCTTGAGCAGACCAATAACAAGTTCTGAAATTGAGGCAGTAATAAATAGCCTACCAAAAAAAGGCAAGGACCAGAGGGATTCACAGTTAATTCTACCAGATGTGGAAAGAAGGCCTGGTACCATCTGACCTGGTACCATCTGTACAGAAACTATTCCAAAAATTGAAAAGGGGGATCCAAGATGGCCGTTTAGGAACAGCTCAGGATTGCAGCTCCCAGTGAAAGCTCAGAGGGTGAGTGGACGCCGTATTTTTATTGCCCACAGACTAGGAAATTCCCGGGCAGAGGTGCTCCACAGGTCACCAGCGCGGCTGTTTCGGCCAGCGCGGCTGTGACAGCCAGCGCCGCTGCTTTGCCCCGCGCGGCTGCTTTGCCCCGCGCGGCTGCTTTGTCGGCGCC
>NW_016107875.1:1203602-1214105 GCF_001604975.1 Cebus imitator | reverse complement strand
AAAAAAAAAAAAGAGAGAGAGAAAGAAAGAAAAAAGAAAATCTAGAGGAAATGGATAAATTACTGGAAACATAAAATTTCCCAAGATCGACTCAAAAACAAACAGAAATTTGAACAAACCAATAATGAGTTCCAAAACTGAATCAGTAACTTAAAAAAATGTATTAACCAAAAAAGGCCCTGGACCAGAGAGATCACAGCTGAATTCTAGACACACAAAGAAGAACTGGTACTAGTCCTACTAAAAATATTCCAAAAACTCAACTCCTCTCCAAATCACTCTATAAGGCCAGCATCATCCTGATAGCAAAATCTGTCAAAGACATAACAAAAAAAGAAAACTACAGGCCAGTATCCCTGACGAACACAGGTACAAAAATCCTCAACAAAGCACTAGCAAACCTAATATAGCAGCACTTCAGAAAGTTAATGCACCACAACCAGTAGGTTTTATGCCTGGGATGTAAGGTAGTTCAACATATGCAAATCAATATATGTGATTCACTACATCAATGAATTAAAAACAAAAACCACATGATCATGTCAATAGATGCATAAAAAGCTTTCATAATAAAGACCTTCAAAACAAACTAGGCATCGAAGAACATAACTCAAAATAAGAGCCACCCATGGCAAACCCAGACAACATCAGATGAATGGGCAAAAGCTGGAAGCATTATCCTTAAGAACTGGAATAAGACAAGCATGGCCACTCTCTTCACTCATATTCAACAGAGTATGAAAGTGTTAGCCAGAACAATCAGGTAAGAGAATAAAATAGGAAAAGAAATTGCTGACTATATGGCTCTATACCTAGAATTGCTAAAGGGCTCCTAGTTATGATAGACTTTGGCAAATTTTCAGGATACAAAATAAATATACAAAAATCAGTAGCATTTTTATACACCAATAATGTTCAAGCTGAGAGTCAAATCACATATGCAATCCCACTTACAATAGGCATACACATACATAAAATACCTAGGAATATATCTAACCAAGGAAATGAAAGATCTCTACAAGAACTATAAAACACTATTGAAAGAAATCAGATAACACAAACAAATGGAAACACATTCCATGCTCTTGGATTAGAAGAATCAATATCATTAAAATGGCTATACTGTGTCCAAGCAACCTTAGTTCATATCAGAGTCACAGCACCAAAAAAAAGAGAAAAAGACCATTACTTCCCAAAGCAATCTACAGATTTAACACTATTCCTGTCAAATTGCCAATGTAATTTTTCAGAATTAGAAAAAACTATTATAAAATTCATATAGAACCAAAAGAGAGCCCAAATAGCCAAAGCCATCCACAGCAAAAAGAACGAAGCTGGAGTACAGTTTGATGTTGGGTATCACATTACCCAACATCAAACTGTACTACAAGTCTAGTGCAAACAAAAGAACATGGTACCGATGCACAAACAGAAACACAGACCAATGAAACAGAATAGGGAACCCAGAAATAAAGTCAGAAACCTACAACCAACTGATCTTTGACAAAGTTGATAAAAATAAGCACTGGGAAAGAAATCCCTACTCAATAACTGGTGCTGAGATAACTGGCTACCCACATGCAGAAGAATGAAACTGGACCCTTACCTATCACCATAGGTAAAAATTAACTCAAGATGGATTAAACACTTAAATGCAAGGCCTTGGACTATAAAAATCCCAGAAGAAACCCTAGCAAATACTCTTCTAGACATTAGCCTTGGTAAATATTTCATTACTAAGTCCTCAAAAGCAACTGCAACAAAACCAAAAATTGACAAGTGGGTCCTAAGTAAACTAAAGAGCTTCTGAACAGCAAAAGAAACTATCAAGAGTAAACAGGTAGGGTGCAATGGCTCACATCTGTAATCCTAGCATTTTGGGAGGCCAAGATAGGAGGATTACTTGAGCCCAGGAGTTTGAGACCAGCCTAGACAACAAAGGGAGACCCGTCTCTACAAAAAAATTTAAAAATTAGCCTGGTGTGGTGGCATGTGCCTGTAGTTCTCGCTATTCAGGAAGTTGAGGTGGAAGGATCACTGAGTCCCAAAATTCAAGGTTACAGTGAGCTGTTTGTGCTACTCCACTTCAGCCTGGGCAAAAGAGCGAGACCCTGTCTCAAAATAATGTAAAAAAAAAAAAAAAAAAAAAAAAAAAAAAAAAAAAAAAAAAAAAAAAAAAAAAAAAAAAAAAAAAAAAAAAAAAAAAAGAGGCAGAAGAGGGAAAGCTTAAACATTGTTGGTGGGAATGTAAATTAGTTGTGCTACTGTAGAAAGCACTTTAGAGCTTTCTCAAAGAACTAAAAACAGAACTACCATTTGATCCAGCAATCCCATTACTGGATATATATCCAAAGGAAAATAAATCATTCTTCCAAAGAGACACATTACTCATATGTTCACTGGAGCACTATTCACAATAGCAAAGATATAGAATCAACCTATGTGCCCATCAACAGTGGGCTGGATAAAGAAAGTGTGGTACACAACACACCACGGATGCCACACAGCCATAAAAAAGTAAAATCATGTACTCTACAGCAACATGAATGCAGCTGGAGGCCATTATCCTAATCAAATTAATGCAGAAACAGAAGACCATATACTGCATGTTCTCACTTACAGGTAGGAGCTAAACACTGGATACACACGGACATAAATATGAAAAAACAGACACTGAGAACTATAAGGAGGGGAGGGATAGAGGGAGGGCGGCCAGGGATGAAAAACTACCTATTGGGTACTATACTCACTACCTGAATGACGGTTTCAGTCATACCCCAGACCTCAGCATCATGCAATATACCCTTGTAACAAACCTGCACATGCACTCCATGAATCCAAAATAAAAGTTGAAAATTATAAAAAATATATGTTGGCCAGGTGTGGTGGCTCATGTCTGTAATCCCAGAACTTTGGGAGGCGAGGCGGGCAGATCCCTTGAGGCCAGGAGCTTGAGATCAGCCTGGCCAACATGGCAAAAACCCATCTCTACTAAAAATACAAAAATTGTCTGGGTGTGGTGGTGAACGCCTGTAATCCCAGCTACTCGCAAGGCTGAGGCATGAGAATCATTTGAACCTGGGAAACTGTGCTATTACACTCCAGCCTAGGCAACATAGCATGATTCTGTCTTAAAAAATAAAATAAAATAAAAAATAAAGCCAATGAAGCAGATTCACTTTCATTCATCAGTTTGGGCATTCTTAGTACTGTTGGTATAAAGTGTTAAAAAAGAGAAAATAGTCAGGCGTGGTAGTGGGCACCTGTAATCCCAGCTATTCCAGAGGCTGAGGCAAAAAGATATCGCTTAAGCCAGGAGACCAGCCTGGTCAACATACCAAGACTTCATTCCAAAAAAGAGAGAGAGAAAGATGGTGAAATGCCCAATATAGGTAAATGTTTATTAGATATTGGTCAGAGTGGAGCAGAAAATTCACTATTATTAGAAAGGCTACAATCTATACCTACTCTGATAAATGAAAGGTTCTTACATGGTAATAGGTCAATGGGCAAGGACTTTGTCTAAACCTGTTCTGAGCAGGCTATGTAAGTATTCAAACACGCCCATCATGAGTAGTAGTCTTGCAACTGATTAACTAAAAAGCATTCATAATCACAGAATGATTTATATATATAGAACTCTTTCAACTTACGTACTCCAATTTATTTATTAGAAAAGCACTGGAAAACCATGGCTGCACACTTTAAGTACCATGGGCAAATTTTATATGTTCACAAAGTCATTTAAAAAGACACAATCTCTTGTTGAATGCTTACTAACAATCATCCATTTAATTTACAGCATAGCCTTTTAATTAGGACATTCTTGAAGGGAGATACTAAGTAGAAGCTAGACCTTTGGGCTTGAAAATTTTATAAATATCTTCCAGTATTATCAAATGCCCACTAGAGTAATTAGAAAACAAGTGAGTGACAATATCTAGATCATTTTTAAACTACTCAGGCCCTTTTCTTGTGAGACTCAAATATCCTCCCTTCTTTTTCTGACTATACAATAAAAATATCAATGTTTTCTAGAGTTCCAATTTTTTTTGAACATACAATCTCATTTCTTTCTTCCTGCTTTTTTATGATTTTATAAAAAATCTAGTTTTCACCATACAGTATGAGGTGGCAGTGCAAATACCTCAAGTTTGAAATAATCTTGTGGCAATTCTCTCATAAATCTCTATTTAAAAGAATCAGTAGTTTACTAGTCATGCAAAATGAAAAAGAACATGTGCATTCATAAAAGGTGAGTCCAAGTACATACATATGTACATTAACAAAGTTAGAAGGAACACAGGAAACGTTAATTGCCTAAACATATTTACCTAAAATGTCCTGTTTAAAAACATTTTAGGCCGGGTGCGGTGGCTCACGCCTGTAATCCCAGCACTTTGGGAGGCCGAGGCGGGTGGATCACGAGGTCAAGAGATCGAGACCATCCTGGTCAACATGGGGAAACCCCGTCTCTACTAAAAATACAAAAAATTAGCTGGGCATGGTGGCGCGTGCCTGTAATCCCAGCTACTCAGGAGGCTGAGGCAGNCTCAGGAGGCTGAGGCAGGAGAATTGCCTGAACCCAGGACGCGGAGGTTGCGATGAGCCGAGATAGCGCCATTGCACTCCAGCCTGGGTATCGAGAGCGAAACTCCGTCTCAAAAAAAAAAAAAACATTTTACAGCTCACTTTATGGATTTACAGACAGTAAACAATTATTACAAAGAAAAAGGAAATATTGAATAGGATTTTATTAAGTTACTTTCCAAGCCACATTTACATCAAAGCAGAGCACCAATTTGCATTTTCTTAACCTTTCCTTAACTTTAAAGACTTGAACTAAAAAGATATTTTCTGTTAAACATCCCTTTCATAGAAGAATTCTAGAAAAAAACAAACACGTTTAAACTGCTAATTTGGTGGGTTCTGATGGCAACGAAGGAGTTTCCTGAAAACCATGTGCACAGACCATTTGGAAGAGTAATGTAAAAAAAAAAAAAACCCCGAAAATCTGGTTTACTAAGACAAAAGTGGCTGGGCACAGTGTTTCATGCCTGTAATACCAGTACATAGGGAGGCTGAGGTAGGCAGATTGCTTGAGCTCAGGAGCTCAAGACCAGCTCTGGCAACATAGCAAAACCTTCTCTTTACAAAAAATTTGCTGGGCATGGTGGCGTGCAACTGTAGCTTCAGCTACTTGGGAGGCTGAGGAGAGAGAACCGCTACAGCCCAAGAGGCAGAAGTTGCAGTGAGCTGAGATCACACCACTGCCCTCCAGTGTGGGCAACAGAAAGAGATTCTGTCTCAAAAGAAAAAAAAAATCACTTCAATTTGTTTTCAAATTGACCACAAAACCTGTTCCTTTGTTATATTAAAAGAAGAGTTTAAAAATGCCAAACTGGCAGGGCATGGTGGCTCACACCTGCAATCCTAGCACTTTGGGAGCTGAGGCTGGCAGATCACCTGAGCTCAGGAGTTCAAGACCAGTCTGGGTAACCTGGTGAAATGCTGTCTCTACTAAAAATACAAAAAATTGGCTGGGCATGGTGGCACATGCCTGTAATACCAGCTACTTGGGAGGCTGAGGCAAGAGAATCACTTGAACCCGGGAGGCAAAGGTTGCAGTGAGCTGAGATCATGCCACTGCACCCCAGCCTGGGCAACAGAATGAGACTGTCTCAAAAAATAAATAAATAAAAATTAAATTAAATTTAAAAATGCCAAACTGGAGAAAACTAGATCCAGTGTCCAGATTAACCCTGTCCCAGCCAGCAAGTTTTACTTTTTCTGCTATGTTAGATAGGACTCTCTTCTGCATTCAAGAGGACTTTGCTCACATCTCTTTCAAAGCACTTATTTGGGAATAGCATAATGATGTTTACAAGCCTACCTCTTGCAGGCCACAGCCTCATTTATCTTTGTGTGGTATAGCACATCCAGTCAGTACTATAATAAATGCTAATTCAATGAACACCACTAGAAAAAATGTCATTTTCAAGCATATTAAGTAACTCTCTTAAGGGTTTTTAAAAACTAAACAGAAAAAGAAAGAAGGTCACTGTTGGTAGAGAGCAAATAAGACTATAACACAGCAAAATTTGCTAACTCTCAGTTATATATTAACCAGGAGTGTCATGAAAAAATCTTTAGAAGAAACAATACTTGCTAAACTGAAGTTCAATGCAACAAGGGGTAGGGATGACACCACTACAAATCAGTAATTTCTCATATTCATAATTTTTTTTTTTTTTTTTTTTTGAGACAGAGTTTCTCTCTGTTGCCCAGGCTGGAATGCAGTGGCTCAATCTCGGCTCACTGCAACCTCCACCTTCCAGGTTCAAGAGATTCTCCTGCCTCAGCCTCCCGAGTAGCTGGGAATTACAAGTGTCCACCACACCTGGCTAGTTTTTGTATTTTTAGTAGAGATGGGGTCTCACCATGTTGGCCCGGCTGGTCTTGAACTCCTGACCTCAGGCAATCAACCTGCCTCGGCCTCCCGAGGTGCTGTCATTACGGGTGTTTGAGCCACCATGCCCAACTTCGTATTCATGATTAAAGTTTTATACTGACTTAATGCTTTTTTTTTTTTTTAAAAGAGACAGCGTTTTGCTGATGCCCAGGCTGTTTGCAATCTCCTGGACTCAAGTGATCCTCCTGCCCCAGTGTTTTAAGTAGCTGGGATTACAGATGTGCACCACCGTGGCAGGCTCTTAAATGAGGTTTTTTTTTAATTTTTAAATTTTTTTTTCTTTTTTTTACAGGCAGGGTCTCACTATGTTGCCCAGGCTGGAGTGCAGTGGCTATTCGCAGGCGCGATCCCACTACTGATCAGCACAGGAGTTTTGACCTGCTCCATTTCTGACCTGGGCCGGTTCACCCTTTCTTAGGCAACCTGGTGGTCCCCTACTCCCAGGAGGTCACCATATTGATGCCGAACTTACTGCAGACACCCGATTGGCATAGCGCACTACCGCCCAGAACTCCTGGACTCAAGCGATCCTCCAGCCTTAGCCTCCTGAGTAGCTGGGACTACAGGCACATACCACGGCACCCAGCAAGTTTTTAAAAATTATTTTTCACAAAATGTACTTTCTTTTAAAGGATATCTGAACAAAAAGAAAGCATAAATACTACTGAGTTGGGTTAGAAAATGCATTTAAAGTGAAAATAATAAAGAAAGAGGTATCACTAACTCACTTCATCTTCACAGAGCTTCTGTGAAATGGGGAAATGTGAGGAAACAGTGGCAAAGAGTCTAAAGTGTAAGTAACACACCAGAGCTACTGAGCAAGGATTTCAGCTAGGATACCATAGTAGGCAGTGTAACTTAAGAGCTTGAGCTCTGGACAACTAGGCCACGCTGCCTTTCCAGAGTAGCACATGATTTGCTATCTTTACCACAATGAGAGCAAACAGAAGCATTAAAAATGCAAATAAATACAAAGATGAATTTATTTCTTTTTTATTTCAGAGACCAGGTCTCCTTCTGTTACACAGTTTGGGGTGCAGGGGCTGTATAACCTTGAACTCCTGGGTTGAAACCATTCTCTTACCTCAGCCCCCCAAGCAGCTGGGACTATAGGCATGTACCACCATGCCTGGCAAGGTCTCTCTATGTTGCCCAGACTGGTCTCAAAACTCCTGGCCTCAAGCAATCCTCCCCTGCTTTAGCCTCCCAATGTGTTGGAATGATAGCTGTGAACCATGAAGCCTGGCCAAAGATAAATTTCCTGCTAGCAAGAATAGGTAAGTCTCATTAAACACAATAACAGGTTACTAAAGGTGACTGCAGAATTTTATTCCCTGAACTTCCATGCACCACTATCCATAGGAAAGAAATGAATAATCTGTAAACATGTCTACATATAAGCAAAACTGGTGTGAAAAGTACAGTAAGCCATATTGAGAAGTGTAGCTTCCAATCTTTGAAAAATATTTAAGGCTATATACCAAAAAAAAAATTAATTAAAAAATAAATGCTCTCTAAGGGTATACCAAAAAAACAAACAAAAAACACCGAGAGAGAGAAAAAGAAAATATTCTTATTCAGGTTTATTATTTCAGCATAAAGCTAGGAAAATATGAAAACATTCTGCAGTTATCAACTTATCATATATTATACAAATAAAAACATTTCTATCAATAGACTTTTTAGCATATCTTCTCAGTGCTTCAAATGCCAAATGTATAAGATTCCCCTCAGTAATTCAATTATTCTATTCTAATTACTCAATTATTCTACAAGCTGGTCTTTATGAGAGAAGTATTTATTCTTTCAATCTATATGTCAACTAACTCCTATTGTTCCTATATTTTAATACAAAAAATATAAAAAATTTTTTGCCAATAACTAGATGTATATTCTCAAACAAATTAATCTTTTTGGACCTTAGTTTTCTCATATGTAAAAATTAGGGAGAAAGGCAGGGGGTGAAGAAAGACAGCAACTAGACCAAAAGAACTTGGTAGTTCTCATGTTTTTATTCCTGTAGGGCTGCTGAGCTAATATAAAGGGTCTAGGAATTCACACAAGCACCATGAATTGTCTGTATAACAAATACAAAAATAGTTTCCACTTTACATAGTAAAAATTTCACATGTATGCAGATAATGTGATTTGTAAATACATTTTATATTAAAATAAAATTTTTAGGCCTACAGAAGCTTATATTATCATGCCTGTAATCCCAGCACTTTGGGAGGCCAACGTGGGAGGATTGCTCAAGGTTAGTTCAAGAGCAGCCTAGGGAATATAGTAAGACTGTGTCTCAACAAAAAATGTTCTCTATTAGCTGATACTAAATGTAGAGCTACTATAGCTACTATTATTTGGAGGCATGAATTGTTTAACATTTCAAAAGGACTCTTGGTTGAGTCCAGCCTGGATAACGTAGTGACAACTTGTTTCTAAACAAATAAATAAAAAGGGTTCTTATATTTGAAAATGTAAGGAGCTACCAGCATAGATAGTTTCTAAAATTCTTCTTAGTCTAAAAGCTATAATTTAGAGTCCATTATTTCTTTATCCACTGTTGAATGTAACAGTTAAAGGTTATTAGCTGTAATTATCACAGTTTTTAACAAGTTAAAATTCTTTACAGATCTTAAATAAAAAGCAGGTAAGAAATGTGTTCTAAAACGTTGTGTGGGAGAAAAAATAAAGCATGTAAGAAAAAAAAAGCCAGTTGGATAAATTACTCAGGGCGTGAAAATTGTAATTGATGTAATACTTATAATATTAAATTAAATAAAAAGCAAAATTATTCATTGCAGATGACTAATTTCACATATTGCAAATGAGTAATTTCATATACCTCCTTAAGATAATGACATTCACTAACAAAATGAATAATCTTACTTGAATAAGCATTAGACAGAATAGTAAAAATCTTCATAGGTTCAAACCTTAACCTACTATTAGGACAGACTATGAATTGTTTAATTCAAATTACTACATGACTAGATTCCTGAAAATGGACATGCAAGAAATCCCTGAGAACAGCGTACACTATAAGAACTATTAAAAACAGTGAATGTGGTTTGGTACATGGCTTACACCTATAATCCCAGTACTTTGGAAGGCTGACGCAAGAGGATTGTTTGAGGCCAGGAGTTTGAGATCAATCTGGGAAAGATGGTGAGATCCCATTTTTACAAAATATTTTCAAAAATTAGTCAGGTGTGGTAGCCTGTGCGTATAGTTCTACCTATTCAGGAGACTGAGGTGCGCGGATCACCTGAGCCCAGGAGTTCAAGGCTACAGTGAGCTACGGCTGCACCACTGCACTCTAGCATGGGCAAATGAGTGAGACCCCGGCTCTAAAAAAAAAAAAAAAAAGTTAATGAATATACTTCTTCTGATACTAAATATGCCAGGATTTAGAATGTAATATTCAGTGATTACAAGTGTAAAGGCAAAACACAAAGAAATAACCAACAATTCCTCTGCAGCTTTCTACTAAATTTTACTTTGCATTCCCTGAGACTATGTCTTTTCTTCTCAAACATCCCACAATGCCAACCACTGCTTCCAAAAATACCCAAATTCTGCTTCGTGATCCGCCAACAAAACAGAAGCCAAAAACAGAAGACAGGAATTTGTTACCTTTCAGCTATGAGATCTATCTGCATTTGTGCCTATTTTCTTCCCTTTCACAACTGTTAAAATGTCTATTTTCCAATTTTAGCACTGCGATGTAAAAGCTACCACTTTTTTTCTTTTCAGATTTCATTCCTCTCATTGGCTCCTTCTTTTACATTATCAATCTCACCTTCTTTACTAAATTCATTACCAAAAGATTACAAAAATGCTGTAGAATCACCCAAGCTAAAGAATCCCTTCAGGTTGGAACCCGTGGCTCACACCTGCAATCCCAGCACTTTGGGAGGCTGAGACAGGTAGACTAAGAGGTCAGAAGTTCAAGACCAGCCTAGCCAACATAGTAAATCCCTGTCTCTACCAAAAAAAGAAAAAATTAGCCAGGTGTGGTGGCAGGCATC
>NW_016107875.1:1185605-1203581 GCF_001604975.1 Cebus imitator | reverse complement strand
AGCTTAGCATGATGACGGGCGCCTGTAGTCCCAGCTACTACTTGGAAGGCTGAGGCAGGAGAATTGCTTGAACCCGAGAGGCAGAGGTTGCAGTGGGCCGAGATCACGCCACTGCACTCCAGCCTGGGCCCCACAGGAATGAGACTCTGTTTCAAAAAAAAAAAAATCCCTTAAAGACTTTATATCCTCCTTTAGGTGTCACCCCAAATCTTTGCTCCTCTTCACTCGAAAGTTCTTTTTTTTGACATAGGGTCTCTGTTGCCTGGCAGGAGCGCAGAAGAGTGATCATGGCTCACTATAACCTTGACCTCCTGGGCTCAAGTGATCCTCCCCTCTCAGCCTCTCAAGTAGCCGAGACTATTATGTGCATGCCATCATGCCTGGCTAATCAAAAATTTTTTTTTGTAGAAACTGGGTCTCACTATGTTGCCCAGGCTACTATCGAACTCCTGGCCTCAAGCATTCCTCCCGCCTCATCCTCTCAAAGTATTGGGATTACAGGCGTAAGCCACTGCACATGGCCCAATAGCAAAATTTCTTGATAAGAGTTATCACCATATTCTACTTTCATTTCTTTACCTCCCATGCTCACCCCAATCTGGAACTTAACATTTTATCATGCCATTAAAATCACTTTTATCAGAGTCACCATTAACCTCCACGTAGCCAATTAAGAAGTCTTCTTGAACTTGTTTATTTATTTATTTATTTATTTGCTGTCTTCTATGAGAAATAATTTGGTTCAAAGAAGTCTTCTTGAACTTAACTTCTGGCCTTATCTGATTTAGTTTACTGAAATGTTGCTTTGTTTAAAAATTCAATTTATTTAAATTTTGAACCAGTAATTCAAAGTTACATGCTCAATTTATATGCTCAAAAAGTATAAAAACAAATAGAAAAGTCTCCTATACTATCCACTGAGTTTCTGAGAGGTAATTATTATTGTTAGTTTCCTTTTTATTGTTCTAGGAATTCTTTTGCATATGTAAAGCAAATATAATTATATATTCTTATTCTCTCTCTACTTTTACACAAACGGTATTTCACTTAACACATCTTGCAGATTTTTCTATATCATTACATTGTGTCCTCATCCTTTTTGATAATGGCTTTGTCAAGATATGATTCACATGATGTTGGGTTCACACAGAATGTACCAGCTATATCATATGGTAAGTATACAATTCAGCCAGGCACGGTGGCTCATGCCTGTAATCCCAACACTTTGGGAGGCTGAGGTGGGAAGATCCCTTGAGCCTAGGAATTTGACACCAGCTTGGGTAACATGGTGAAACCCTGTCTCTACAAAAATTAGCTAGGTGTGGTGGTGCACACCTGTAGTCCCAGCTACTTGGGAGGCTTAGGTGAGAGTTGCTTCAGCCCAGGATGTCACTGCTGAAGTGAGCCATAATTGCAGCACTGCGATCCAGCCTGAATGACAAAGTGAGACTCTGTCTCAAAAAAAAAAAAAAAAAAAAAAAAGGGAGAGTACATAATTCAGTTGTTTTTTGCATATTCACAGAATTGTGCATCTATCACCACTAATTTCTGAACATTTTCATCACCCCAAAAAGATATCCCATTCCGCGCACAGCCAATGTATCATTTCTTACATGTGCTAGCAGCAGTACTTCCCAAACTTTAATGTGCACATGAGTCAACATAAAATACTATTAGTCCAGGGCCAGGTGCAGTGGCTCACGCCTGTAATACCAGCACTTTGGGAGGCTAGGGTGAGCAGATCACCTGAGGTCACAAGTTCAAGACCAGCCTGGCCAACATGGTAAAACCCCATCTCTACTAAAAATACAAAAATTAGCCGGATGTGGTGGTGCATGCCTGTGTAATCTCAACTACTGGGGAGGCTGAAGCAGAACAGCTTGAACCCGAGAAGCGGAGGTTGTAGTGAATCAACATCACACCACTACACTCCAGCCTGAGTAAAAGAGCAAGACTCTGTTTAAAAAAAAAAAAAAAAATTCCATTAGTCCTTTCTTCTATTACAATAATTAAGCAAAAAACCTCAAAAAGCAGCTTAATTATTAATTATATATTTCAATTCTCAAATATATATTCAGTTTAAATAACCTTTATTAATTATTTTTACTTTCATATTTATTATTATTTTATTAAAATAAAAGACAATAAGCCAGGCACGGTGGCTCATGCCTGTAATCCCAGCACTTTGGGAGGCCAAGGCAGGTGGATCACAAGGTCAGGAGTTCAAGACCAGCCTGGCCAAGATGGTGAAACCTGTCTCTACCGAAAATGCAAAAAATTACCTGGGCGTGGTGGTGGATGCCTGTAATCCCAGCTACTGGGGAAGCTGAGGCAGAGAATTTCTTGAACCTGGAAGGCAGAGGTTGCAGTGAGCAGAGATCACATCACTGCACTCCAGCCTGGGTGACAGAGCAAGACTTCATCTCAAAAAAAAAAAATAATAAATAAAATAATAATAATAATAATAACAATAATAAAAGATGAAAAGCCATGTTTAACCAGAATTCCACTCTCTGTGTGGCTGAAATGATGGTAAGGTCACCTTAATTATTTCTATTTTGTTAAACATGCTTCAAGTAAAGCAAGTGACTGAAAACTTCAGAGTGAATATGAACAAATTCCTAATTTAGTGACTGTGGAAAGCAAGTAATTGGACTAAGATAAAAGACAAATACAGTTAAAGAGCCTCAGAAAAAGAATTTCAAAGTACTTTTAAAAAAGAGTCAACTTTAGACTTCTTTTAATAACCCACCTTAGTTGCTGGGGATTTTCATGGATACCAACCACCCAGTAGTGATCAGATTTTCCTTTGCAGTGCTCTCTTGTATTACATATAGGAGTCCATGTATTACCAAGTCCTCTGTTAAGCATTCGAACGATTCCTTCTGAATCCACGTAACAAGGGGTACCTAAACCACAACAGAAAAAGAAATCATTTGGAAACATAGCTAAAGAAACCCTATTTCAAATATATTATACACACCAAGGATTCAACTTTCCTTTCAAAAGTAAACACAAAACAGAAGCACATAATCTAAGATTAAAAATACTGTAAAATTTACTTAACCATAAGAGTACTGGATTTGATATGACTAAAATTTACACAAATAAAATGAAAAAACTGAGCTTCAGTGAAAACTGTGCCACCTGCTGGAAGATAACAACAATAATTTTAAAGCCAATTTTAGTGAAAAATTAGACATGAATCAGAAGGCTACTGGTTGAGAAACATTTAGAAAAATGACCAAAACCTGATACAAGGTAATCTTTATGAAATTTATCTTTGGTTTTCTTCTTCCTCTCTCTTCTCTTTGTTGGCCTCATCACTGTTCTGTCCCCAATTGCTAGTTAAGCAATTCTTACCTAGGAAAAAGGGAAGGATTCTTGTTCTCCACCTATTCTGCTTCCAGCTCAGGAAATCTGTGACAAATTATCTGATTATCCCTTTTCTTATCTGTAGCTTCTTCACACCCCCTTACTCTGCAAACATCAGTTTCCTGAGGGTCTGTATCTAATTGGTACTTGGGAGAAAAAAGGCTATACAAATGGAAGTTATCAATGGTTCATATTATTAAAGCCTGAATGACTAATATCCCAACAGAAAACACATCTAGAAATGATTGATATTTTAAAGAAAAAGTGAAGTTTCCAGCAATGTAAATGAAGAACCTGAATCTCCAAAAAGAGAACTATTTAAGTCCACATGAGACAGGGTTGACAGGTGATTTAAAATAAGGTACACGCGGGTCAGGTGCACAGGCTCACACCTGTAATCCCAGCACTCTGGGAGTCCGAGGCGGGTGGATCACCTGAGGTCAAGAATTTGAGACCAGCCTGGCCAACATGGCGAAACCCTGTCTCTACTAAAAATACAAAAAGTAGCTAGGCGCGGTGGCGTGTGCCTGTAGTCCCAGCTACTCAAAAGGCTGAGGCACGATAATCACTTGAACCCAGAAAGCAGAGGTTGTAGTGATCTGAGATTCTGTCACTGCAATCCAGCCTGGGTGACAGAGTGAAGACTCTGTCTCAAAAAAAACCACAAACACGAAAACAAATGAAATAGGGTACTCCTCAGTGTCTTTCAAACTATCTGTCATAAGCCTCTAGAATTTGGTCTAAAATAGTACTTACCCAATAGAAATATCAGGTGAGCCACAAGTGTAAGTTTTAATTTCTTAGTGCCAGCTACTCAGAAGGCTGAGTATCTGTTGCTCAGATAGTATCTGTGCAGTCACAACAACAATAGTTTAGGCTGGATGTGGTGGCTCACCCTGAAATCCCAGCATTTTGGAAGGTCAAGGCAGGCGGATCACCTGAGGTCATGAGTTCAAGAACAGCCTGGCCAGCATAGTGAGACCCCATCTCTATTAAAAATACAAAAATTGGCCAGGTGTGGTGGCTCATGCCTATAATCCCAGCAGTTTGGGAGGCCAATGTGGGCGGATCACGCGGTCAGGAGATCAAGACCATCCTGGCCAACATGGTGAAACCCTGTCTCTACTAAAAACAAAAAAATTAGCCAGGCATGGTTGTGTGTGCCTGTAGTCCTAGCTACTCAGGAGGCTGAGGCAGGAGAATCGCTTGAACCCAGGAGGCGGAGGTTACAGTGAGCCGAGATTGTCCCACTGAATTTGTCTCAAAAAACAACAACAACAACATTAGCCAGATGTGGTGGTACAAGCCTGTAATCCCAGCTTCTCAGGAGGCTGAGGCAGGAGAACTACTTGAACCTGGAGGCAGAGGTTGCAGTAAGCTGAGATTGCATCATTGCACTCCAGCCTGGGTGACAGAGCAAGACTCTGAATTTATTCCTAATATAAAGAATAATAATAATTTAGAGATGGTGTCTCCCTATGTAGCCCAGCCTGGTCTTGAACTCCTGGGCTCAAGTGATCCTCCTGCCTCAGCCTCCCAGAATGCTGGGATTATAGGCATGAGCTACCATGCCTAGCCAAAAAAATATATATTTAAAGAAAAAAAGGATGAAGTTAATGTTAATAATACATTTTATTTCATCAAATATATCCCAAATATTATCATTTAACATGTAATCAATGTAAAAAAAAAGTACTGAAATCTTTATATTCTTTTTTCATGCTAAGTCTTCAAAATCTAGAGTATTTTATACATGCAAGTACATCTCAGTTAGCCATATTTCAAGTGTTCAATAGCCACACATAGCTACTAGTTATTGTAGTAAACAGTGAAGTTCTAGAAAATTCTAAGTTTTGTGTATAATGTGCAAGAAAAGACAGAATTAATCATTGATTTGTATCACCTCCTTGCTATCTAATAAACTTTCAGAAAAATGTATTTCCCTCTTTATCTATCTTTTTTCAAACTAGTATTGCTCTGTGGCCCAGGCTAGACTGCAGTGTGATATGCTCTCCGCTCACTGCAACCTCTGCCTCCCGGTTTAAAGCGATTCTCCTGCCTCAGCCTCCCAAGTAGCTGGGACTACAGGTGACTGCCACCGCGCCTGGCTAATTTTTGTATTTTTAGTAGAGACAGGGTTTCAACATCTTGTCCAGGCTGGTCTCAAAATCCTGACCTTGTGATCTACCTGCCTCTGCCTCCCAAAGTGCTGGGATTACAGGCATGGGCCACCGTGCCCAGCCTTATTTCCCTCTTTATACATTTTCTAATGAGAATTCTCATGAGAAGAGATCTCAGCCAGGTGCAGCAGCTCACATCTGTAATTCCAACACTTTGGGAGGCTGAAATGGGTAGACCACTTGAGCCTAGGAATTTGAGACCAGCCTGGGCAACATGGCAAAACCCTGTCTCTACAAAAAATACAAAAATTAGCTGGCTGTGGTGGCACACGCCTGTAGTCCCAGCTACTCAGAAGGCTGAGGTGGGAGGATGGCTTGAGCCCAGGAGGTGGAGGTTGCAATGAGCCAAGATCATACCACTGCACTCCAGCCTGGACAACAGAGCCAGACCCTGTCTCAAAAGAACATAAAAATAAAAAAAGAGATCTTGTATATGAAACAATGGCTACCTTGCCTAAAGATTGCAGTTCCCAGTTCTGCCAACATATTAAAATAGAAATTTAAAATATAAAATAAAAATAATTTATCTTTAAAGAAATTAGGAATAAAACAATAAAACAATTTTCTTTTTGAAAAATGTCTTAATGCTTTATATTTGTTTATTTTTAACAAATTTATCTTGCCTTCAGCGGAAAACCCAATCCATGTAAGGTAGGATTTCCTTGAAAGAGGAAGAGGGTCACCATGTAAAATTTGTTTTTTCTTTTTCCCCAGCTCTAGTAGTTGAACTCCAAGGCACTGATCCCCATCAAATCCTGTACCTAATGAGAAAATGTAAATATAAATTAGGCATCAAAGGTTACACAGAGTAATATGTTACATAGATTATTCACATAAAGTCCTTATAAATGGGCATTTATTCACTCAAGAAATATTTACAGAGACCTTACTACACACCAGCACTGGCCTAGATACTGGGGCCACAACAATAAACAAAGTCATTGCTCTCATTAAATTCAAATTTCAGGTAGAAGACAGATTAAAAAATACAAAAAGAACAAAAAAAGTTATCGAAAAGCTAAAATAATGTTATACAGAAGTGGCCTCTCAGAAAGTAAAGTTTAAGCTGAGACATGAGCTGCAAGCTGGAGCCTGCCTCCACATTAGGGGAAGGAACACAATAGTGGATGGAGGGAACAGCTAATGCAAAGTCCCAAGACAGGAAGAACAGGGGGCTCGAAGAACGCCAAGGGATAGTATGGCCAGAACATGATAATGAGAAACAATGGTAAGAGATGAGGTTAAAGAGGCAGGCAAAGGTCAGATTATGCAGGATTAGGAGATCACCTTGACAGCTATTAGAAGTTTGATTTTTATTCGAAAAGTGAAGTAAAGTCAGAGAGATGAGAAGAGGGGCATGATCTATGTTTTGTTTTGTTTTTCTGAGACGAAGTCTTGCTCTGTGGCCTAGGCTAGAGTGCAGTGATGCAATCTCAGCTCACTGCCACCTCCACTTGCCAGGTTCATGCGATTCTCTTGCCTCAGCCTCCTGAGTAACTGGGACTACAGGTGCATGCCACCAGGCCTGGTTTTTTTTTTTTTGGTTTTAGTAGAGACGGGTTTTCACCATGTTAGCCAGGATGGTCTTGATCTCCTGACCTTGTGATCCGCCCACTTCGACCTCCCAAAGTGTTGGGATTATAGGGGTGAGCCACTGCACCTGGCTGATCTATGTTTTTAAAAGATCATCTAGACTGCTGTGTGGAGGATGGACCTTAAAAGGCAAGAACTGAAGCTAAAAGACTATTTAGGAGGCTACTATGACAGTCCAAGAGATGACGTCTAGGTTGTACGGGATATTAGCAGAATAAATGAAGAGAGACAAATTTAGAATGTGTTATTCCATAGAATTGACATGATGATATAATTTTACTGTTGGAATTGATTCAGGGGAAAGGGAAAGAGAAGAATCAAGGATAATTTTTAGATTTTTGGCTTCAGCCACTAGATTGCTAGTAGGCCATTTACTAAGATGGAGAAACTATGTAAGAAGCAAGTTTGGAAGGAAAAAAATCAAGTTTTTATTGTGAGCAAATTAAGTCTGAAATGTCTGTCCAAACTCTAAATAGATTTTGAGTAGGCAACTGGATATGGAAGTCTGGAGACACAAGGAGAGGGTAGGCTTGAAAGTCATAGACACTGAAATGTACTTAAAACCATGGATTTTGATAAAATTCCCAGAGTGGTTTCTCAAACTGCATATTTTGACCTATGAGTCATGGAATCAATCTCAAGTTGCAACTAGCATTTTAAAAAATTAAATAAAAAAAATTTAAAACTGAAATCAAATAGTAAATATTGTCCATGGGACTTTTTTGATACATTTGCAGATATTTACAGAACAGTAATACAGAATATATTTATTTTCTTCTTTTTTCTTTTTTAAATAGAAACAGGCGCTTGCTATTGTCATCCAGCCTGGTCTTGAACTCCTGGGCTCAAGCAACCCTCCCGCCTCAACCCCACAAAGTGCTGGGATTATAGATGTGAGCCACCATGCCTGGTCCAGAATCTATTTTTTTTTTTCCGAAATGAAGTCTCGCTCTGTCACCCAGGCTGCAGTGCAGTGGTGCAATCTTGGCTTACTGCAACCTCCACCTCCTAGGTTCAAGCGCTTCTCCTGCCTCAGCCTCCCGAGAGGCTGGGACTACAGGCGCATGCCACCACGCCTGGCAATTTTTTTGTATTTCTAGTAGAGACGGGATTTCACCGTGTTAGCCAGGATGGTCTTGATCTCCTAACCTTGTGATCCACCCATCTTGGCCTCCCAAAGTGCTGGGATTACAGGCGTGAGCCACCGTGCCTGGCCCAGAATCTATTTCATACTGTGGCAAAGCAGGCAAAAAGACTGAAAGACCCTGACCTATAGAGTAGTAGAGAAAAAGGGGCTACACTCCAGCTAAAAGGTAGAGCCAAGAAAAAAGTAAAAAGGGAGTTGCCAGTGAGGAACAATATTTAAAGTGTGAAGTCACAGAAATCAAGAGAAGAATTTTCAAAGAAATTATTTTTTTAAAAAGCACAGAGATTATCAGTTACCTTGATAAGACCAGTCAGCAGAGAAATGGGGACTGAAGAAAGACATGAGGGGAGGAAAAGTAGCCAGCAACTTTTAAAAAGTCACATTCAGAGTTATTTTGGTGCTTCCTACTAGAAGGTATTTTTGTGGAATTTCAACTCTGAAAAGTTCTCTGGTTGTGTTTACCAACTGATAAGATTTAGACATAGAAGGAATCAACCAAATTCCATCTTGGAATTGTCTCTGTAATATAGCTCTATTAGTAAAACATTTTCATTTTTATTGCTAATAGTGAACACAACAAAATTCTCTACATTTAAAGATTACACTAATTCAAGATGAAGTATATAATCCAAGACAAAAAGAGTAGCAAAAAAGATCTAGTAATTTCCATTTTACTTCAGGTCATAGTAAAATTAGAAAAGACTGAAAAAAATCTACCTCTGTGATAAACAATGAAAAGCTGTTCTCCATGTCCTGCCATTGACACCACAGGCCCAGCAAGGCTGAATATCTCTTTTTGAACCCCTCCAATAGTAAACAATCGAAGAAGCAGGGCACTAGTAGCAGCAGCAGTCCATCCCTGACCGACACATATGGCTTCAATATCCTCATTCTGAGGCATGTCTATCATCCACTCTTTGCTCGAATCCCAAGAACTAAAGTGCAGGCAGTGAAGCTTGCTAAAAATTAAAGCAACATAGAAACAATCAAACATTATATAATATTTATACACACACACACACACACACACACACACACACACACACACACATAAGTTATCATGATATTCAACAAAAAACCAAATAGTTTACTTTCTATTATACACTAGTATAAGAAATTGCTTTAAAAAAGTAATTATGGGCATGGTGGCTCATGCCTGTATTCCAACACTTTGGGAGGCTGAGGCAGGCAGATCACCTGAGGTCAGGGGTTCGAGACTAGCCTGATCAACATGGAGAAACCCCGTCTCTACTAAAAATACAAAATTGGTTGGGCATAGTGGCACATGCCTGTAATCTCAACTACTCGGGAAGCTGAGGCAGGAGAATCGCTTCAACTCAGGAGGTGGATGTTGTGGTGAGCTCAGATCACACCATTGCGCTCCAGCGTGGGCAACAAGAGTGAAACTCTATCTCAAAAAAAAAAAAAAGTAATTATGAAATACCCTTAAAATGAACTATACTAAAACCATTAATAGTCATATTTTGCAGGATATTTAAATATACAGGAAAAAGCTCACAATATAATGTTAAGTTAAAAAAACGTAAAATCTATCAAGTGTGATTTTGTATTATAAATGTATATAAAAACACAAGTTTTAAAAGAGGAAAAAGCATCAAAATGTTAAGCAACAGTTCTCTCACTACAAAAATAAAGTGGATATGGAAGACTAAAACAAGAAAAAGGAAAAAAATATACCACCAATGAGATTACTAACCACTGCTTGATATCTTTCTAGTCTTTTTTTGCACATACATATATATATATAAGTTATTATTATTAAATACAAATTTTTTTTTTTTTGAGATGGAGTTTCGCTCTGTCACCCAGGCTGGAGTGCAGTGGCATGATCTCTGCTCACTGCAACCTCCACCTCCCAGGTTCAAGCAATTCTCCTGTCTCTTGCTTTAGCCACCTGAGTAGCTGGGACTCAAGGTGGGTGCTATATTTTTAGTAGAGTCAGAGTTTTGCCATGTTGGTCAGGCTGGGTCTCAAATTCCTGACCTCAGGTGACCCTCTGGCCTCAGCCTCCCAATGTGCTGGGATTACAGGCATAAGCCACCACACGCAGCCCAAAGGATACAAATTTCAAGTCACATAGAAGATAGTAAAATTCATGAAGTTTATCAGTACTATGACCAGCTGAAGAAGAGATCAACAGAGGACAACCTTGTGATTTACAAAAAGCTAAAAAAATTTTCTTTTCTTAAAAAAAAAAAAACATTCTGCAATAACAAAAACCTGAAAAAATATTTTCTTTTAAAAAACAAACATTTGCCACCCATTGCTTTTCCATCATAATTTTTTTGTCAACATCTGTCTACCTATTTATTTACCTACTAATCAAAACATGTAAAATCCAAAAGAACATTAAGTAGAAAAAGCAAATTGGTGACTAGTACATTTTTTGGTTTGTTTTTCCAATTTTTTTCCCGCATTTTCAAAAAGTTTTTTTTTTTTTTTTTTTTTTTTTTGAGACAGAGTTTCACTGTCACCAAGCTGGAGTACAGTGGCACGATTTCAGCTCGCTGCAACCTCCACCTCCCAAGTTCAAGCGATTCTCCTGCCTCAGCCACCCATGTAGCTGGGACTACAGGCACATGCTACCATGTCCAGATAATTTTTGTATTTTTAATAGAGATAGGACTTTACCATGTTGGCCAGGATGGTCTCAATCTCTTGACCTCATGATTGGCCTGCCTTGGCCTCCCAAAGTGCTGGGATTATACATGTGAGCCACCACACCTGGCCTCAAAGAGAGATTTTAAATCTAATCCATAGTGACAAAAATTTACACTTAGTTGACCAAAGCTAGGGTTGAATTAACTGCAAAGGGGTATAAGAAAACATTTTCAGATGATAAAGAACATTCTTTCTTTTTTTTTTTTTTGAGACGGAGTTTCGCTCTTGTTACCCAGGCTGGAGTGCAATGGCGCGATCTCGGCTCACCGCAACCTCCGCCTCCTGGGTTCAGGCAATTCCCCTGCCTCAGCCTCCTGAGTAGCTAGGATTACAGGCACGCGCCACCATGCCCAGCTGATTTTTTATATTTTTAGTAGAGACGGGGTTTCACCATGTTGACCAGGATGGTCTCGATCTCTTGACCTCGTGATCCACCCGCCTCGGCCTCCCAAAGTGCTGGGATTACAGGCTTGAGCCACCGCGCCCGGCGTGATAAAGAACATTCTATATTTTGATTGTGGTAGTAGTTATCTGTGTATATTGTATATCTTTGTCAATTCATAAATCCGGTACATTTTATTGTAAATAAATTACATCTCAATAAAATAAATTAGGCTTGATGTGGTGGCTCATGCCTGTAATCCCAGTACTTTGGGAGGTCGAGGCAGATCGATCACCTGAGGTCAGGAGTTCGAGACCAGCCTGACCAACATGGTAAAATCCCGTCTTTACCAAAAATACAAAAATTAGCCAGGTGTGGTGGCACATGCCTGTAATCCCAGCTACTTAGGTGGCTGAGGCAAGAGAATCGCTTGAACCCAGGAGGCGGAGGTTGCAGTGAGCCAAGATAATGCCATTGCACTCCAGCCTGGGTGACAGAGCAAGACTCCGTCTCAAAAAAATAAATAAAATAAAAATAAATGAAGTAAATTAAAATAAGGGAGGTTCTCATAGAAATAAATCTGGAAGGATATATATCAAATTGTTAATAGTTATATGTGAGAGTAGAATTCTGGGAGGAGTTTTCATTTTCTGAAACTTCTATATTGTATACTTTTTTTTTTTCTTTATAGTGAACATACATTACTCTTATAATAGTAATAAAAAACACTTAATAATGTAAAAAAAAAAACCCATCTCTCTTGCATTATTAATCATGTCATGTCATTTTGCTACATAGTTAGAGCATGTAATGAGGGAACCATTAGGGCAAAAACAGACATATGTTCTGAGATATTTTGGATGTGCTGGTGTTTGTACCAAACTCTCCTTTCTGAAATTTCAGACTACAAAAAATAAATTTTGTTTTGTTAACTTTTTGTCTTTAATTTCAACAACTGTATCCAACAGTTTAACCATACCAAATTCTTCCAAATAATCTTGAGTTTACCTTGCTAGCTCATCAGTGCTTTCACATGCCAACAAAATAGCTTCGTGGGAAAGATCTGCTATTGTATAATTCAAAGTGTTTGATAAGTGTGTTGCATGGTGTATGGAGGTATCATGGAACTCCACATCTATGGCATTGTCTTGCTCATCATTATAGCAGCGAATAATTCCAATAGAGTTCCACACCTACAAAACAGGTAAGATTAAATATAAGTCTGAGAAAGACCAACATTCCTAGAATCAGAAGGCCACAGTAGTACAAATTAACACATATTATAATTCAATCTGTAGTAGGATTTAAGTTTTGGGAGCTACCACATCTCAACTATCTCTAAAGAGTTTCTGACAGAAGTTGTAAAACCAGAGATACAATTACTTATTATTTTCTTTATGAGAAGATACATATATACTTATTAATTAGCAAATGAAGTTCTAATAATAAAAATAAATTACATGACTGTTACTTTAAAATTATATTACAGTTGGCCTTTGAACAACCAAACAATTAAATTTCTCAAAAGAAACATTTCAAAAATTGAGTTTTCTTACAAATATGAATGCAAATAACAACAGACTTTTTTCCTGTTCTAAGTAGTTATTTTATGATAGAATAAATATATACATTTTGGCCAGGTGTGGTGGCTCACACCTGTAATCCCCACACTTTGGGAGGCCGGGGTGGGCACATCACGAGGTCAAGAGATCGAGACCATCCTGGCCAACATGGTGAAACCCTATCTCTACTAAAAATAGAAAAATTAGCCTGGTCTGATGGTGAGCAACTGTAGTCCCAGCTACTTGGGAGGCTGAGGCAGAAGAACTGCTTGAACACGGAAGGACTGAGGCTGTGGTGAGCTGAGACCATGCCATTACATTCCAGCCTGGGGACAGAGCAAGACTCTGTCTCAAATAAAATAAAATACACACACACACACACACACACACACACACACACACACACACACACACACTTTAAGGAAACACAAATTTTTTTTTTTGGAGATAGAGTCTCGCTCTGTCACCCAGGCTGGAGTGCAGTGGCATGATCTTGGTTCACTGTAACCTCTGCCTCCTGGGCTCAAGCAATTCTCCTGCCTCAGCCTCCTGTGTAGCTGGGGTTACAGGTATTTGCCACCATGCCCAGCTAACTTTTTTATTTTTTTTTTAGTACAGATGTGGTGTTTTACCATGTTGGCCAGGCTAGTCTCCAACTCCTGACCTCAAATGATCCTCCCACCTCGGCCTCCCAAAGTGCTGGGATTATAAGTGTGAGCCACTGAGCCTGGCCTAGTCAATATAAATTTGTATCACTTGGAAAATTTATCTTCCAGTGATGTCCATGATAGGCTCACACTAGGCCCTAAAGTTTCTAATAAAATTAGTGCCAATATTTTATTTAGAGTAACTATAAATAAAATATTGACACATAAAAAATTAAGATCTATAACTTTATGACTATTGATGGAAATAAAAACTTTTATTATTATTAATCATCACCCTTAAACTTTACATAAAAATTTATGCCAGGCCTATACTTAAGTTCTGGGATCATGTACAGAATATGCAGGTTTGTTACATAGGTATACATGTGCCATGGTGATCTGCTGCACCCATCAATCCATCAACCTACATTAGGTATTTCTAATGCTATCCCTCCTCTAGCCCCCCACCTCCTCACAGGCCCTGGTGTGTGATGTTCCCCTCCCTTTGTTCTCATTGTTCAACTTCCACTTATCATTGAGAACATGTAGTGTTTGGTTTTCTGTTCCTGTGTTAGTTTGCTGAGAATGATGGTTTCCAGATTCATCCATGTCCCTGCAAAGGACAGAACTCATCCACTTTTATGGCTGCATAGTATTCCATGGCATGTATGTGCCACATTTTCTTTATCCAGTTTATTATTAATAGGCATTTGGGTTGGTTCCAAGTCTTTGCTACTGTGAACAGTACTGCAATAAACATATGTGTACATGTGTCTTTATAGTAGAATGGTTTATAATCCTCTGGGTATATACCCAGTAATGGGACTGATGGGTAAAATGGTATTTCTAGTTCTAAATCCTTAAGGAATTGCCACAGTCTTCCACAATGGTTGAACTAATTTACACTCCCAACAACAGTGTAAAAGCCTTTCTATTTCTCCACATCCTCTCCAGCATCTGTTGTTTCCTGATTTTTTAATGATCGCCATTCTAACTGACATGAGATGGTATCTCACTGTGATTTTGATTTGCACTTCTCTAATGACCAATGATAATGAGCTTTTTTTTTCATGTTTGTTGGCTGCATAAATATCAGGCCTATACTTTTTAAAAGGCAAAATCTTCAGAGTAGAAAACGTCATATAACCAACATAGAAATACCAAACTTTTTAAGACCTCAAACTTAAGGCAAAAGCTAATATATTCATTTATCTATTCATGAAATATGTATTTAATGTGTACTATATCATACCTTGTTCCAAATCCTAAGAATGTATCAGTAAACAAATAAAAAATCTTTATTCTGTGTAGCTTACATTCCAATGGGTGCTGGGGTGAGGAAAAGGGGAAGATTTTTTTCCTCCATAGTACTTTCCACCTTCTAATATATTATACTAGTAGTTGCCTTCTAAGAAAACACCTCCTTATTAGTGTTTTGGAATCAGTATAATCTTCTAATTAAAAATGAATATAAAAAATAAGGTTTGAAACTGTTGCCAAGAAGTACTGCAAGATAATAATATGTACTTATGTTCATTTAATGTCATTTTGCAAAGAAGAATTTTATTTAATGTCATTTTCAATAAGGTTGAAATGAGATTAAAACTGTGAGTTAATGATAAAATAAACCAACCACAAAACTATAGTCAACCAGTGTGCCAAGGTACTTAATCAAAGTTTTAAAAAAATAGGTTTTATCCAACAAAATTAACTATAGTGAGAAAAAAAATGCTGAAAACCTACTTAGAAGTTAAGTGTAGATCCAAAGCTTACCATGAATCTGTGAGTGAGATGCAAGGGTGTAGAACCTGACTGAAATGGCTTTTGCTGGGGAGTTGGCATGGGTCCATCATAAAATGGCCTTTGGGATGTTACAAGTGGTAGATTGTGAATGCCTCCTTCCTGATCATCTTCCTCCTCCTCTTTGAGAAGATTAGAACCAGTTTTTAGCATTGAAATATCTACAACACAAAAGATTATAATTAAGGGAATCACAAATACAAACGATTTGGAAAAAGGAAAGCATTACGGAATCTAGTAACTTTTTCATTCATATTCAATGACACTGACATGCTATTTGCCTCTTTCACTATGTTAAAGAGATGCAGTGATGGAGCAAAAGCAATGGTGGGTAAAACTCCTGGTGCCTTGGCACAAATCAAGGCAGTGGCACCAGACTGTATTAGTACTTGATGCATTGTTAACCACTACTCACTTGTAGTAAAAATATTAATTTTATTAAATCTTGACACTCACACAGATTTTTTCTAAAACGTTCTGTATGCTAAAATGAGAAGTGATGGTTGTCTTGAAAAAAAGCACTTAGACAATTGTTTGAGTTGTAAGCTGAACTAACTGATTTTTTTTCACAGAACACTCCTTTTACATAAAAAACAAATGCCAGATAAACTATGGTTAGGCAGAATTGGATCTTTGGCAAACATTTTCTTGGAAATGAATGAAGTAAGCCTGTCAATTAAGAAAAATAACTGGCAGAATTTGTTGCCAATGATAAAATTTGAGCTTTCAAGTGAAAATTAAGATATTGGAAAGCTTCTATTTGCCATTATGAGCTTCAAAACTTTCTAATATTTAGAAACTGCTGATAAGATTAGTATCAATACTAGTAGACATAATTTATGGCCAGGTCCTGTGACTCACGCTTGTAATTCCAGCACTTTGGGAGGCCGGGGAGGGAAGATTGCTTGAGGCCAGGAGTTCAAGACCAGCCTGGGCAACAAAGCAAGATTGCATCTCTATAAAAAATAAAAAATTAGATGGGCATGGTGGCATGCATCTGTAGTCCTAGCTACTAGGAAGGCCAAGTGGGAGAGCTGCTTGAACCCAGGAGTTCAAAGTTACAGTGAGGTATGATCATACCAATGCACTCCAGCCTAGATGACAGAGAAGGACGCTGTCTCTAAAAACAAACAAAAATTAATAAATTAAAAACAACAAAAGCCAATATAATTTATATTAAACAATAAAAAGTGCCAATATAAGGAAGATCCATAAACTTCAGTGAACCAATATTATCAATTCATATGTTACAAGACTAAACATGATTTTTAAAAATCCATTCAATGTTCAAGTCAGACCACTGAATTTTTTGGTTCTGTTTTGTTTTTTTCTGAAACAGGGTCTGGCTCTGTTGCCCCACATGGAATGCACTGTTGTAATCATGGCTCACTGCAGCCTCAATCTCTCAGGCTCAAGAGATCCTCCCACCTCAGCCTCCCAAGTAGGTGGGACTGCAGGCACATACCACCACACCTAGGTAATTTTAAATTTTTTTGCAGAGAGGAAGCCTCACTATGTTGCCCTGGCTGGTCTTGAACTCCTGGCCTCAAGCAATCCTCCTGCCTGGGCCTCACAAAGTGCTGACATTACAGGTGTGAGCCACCATTCCCAGCCAAACCAACGAATTTTTAACATAATAGAGTCGTAAGAGTTCATTGAAGTTTTCAGATTACACTTTGCAAGTAATCTTTAGGAAATGATCACCTTCTGAGTCTTGGTGCAACATGAAAGAATATCCACAATTAACAGAATGTGCTACTAAAAGATTTCTTAAAATACTTCTCCCTTTTCAAATTACATATTTATGTGAGGCCAAATTTTCTTCATATACTTCAAACAAAAACAGGCCAGGCATGGTGGCTCACATCTATAATTCCAACACTTTGGGAGGCCGAGGTGGGTGGATCACGAGGTCAAGAGATCGAGACCATCCTGGTCAACATGGTGAAGTCCCGTCTCTATGAAAAATACAAAAACTAGCTGGGTATGGTGGCGCACGCCTGTAGTCCCAGCTACTCGGGAGGCTGAGGCAGGAGAATTGCTTTAACCCAGGAGGTGGAGGTTGTGGTGAGCCGACATCACACCACTGCACTCCAGCCTGGGTAACAAGAGCGAAACTCCATCTCAAAAAAACAAAAAACAAAAAACAAAAACAAAAACAACATATGGCAATAGACTTAATCCAGAAGTAGATAAGAGAATCCAGCTGTCCTGTATGACAGACATTACAAAGATTGCAATGCCACTCTTTTATTTTTTGTTTTTAATAAAAAATTATTATTCATGTTTACATGTTTATTTTTATTAATTTTTAATTTAATTATTTTTAGATTTCTGAATTTTAATTTCTAATACATAAATGACAACAGACCTAACTCTGTATAAATAAATGCTCTCTGAAGGGTCCTCAAAATTTTTTAGAGTATAAACCCTACTGAGACCAAAACATTTGAGGACTGCTGTTCCATAACCTCTTTAAGACTTTAAGGCCGGGTGCGGTGGCTCAAGCCTGTAATCCCAGCACTTTGGGAGGCCGAGGCGGGTGGATCGCAAGGTCAAGAGATCGAGACCATCCTGGTCAACATGGTGAAACCCCGTCTCTACTAAA
>NW_016107875.1:1184131-1185159 GCF_001604975.1 Cebus imitator | reverse complement strand
AGCGAAACTCTGTCTCAAAAAAAAAAAAAAAGACTTTAAACCGCACAATGTAGCACTGCACATTGGCATTTTACCTGATAATATTCAAGCATTATTTTAGCATGTAAGTTGTTAAAATAGGTACTTCATTTGAAGATTTTAAATTACAATCTCAATTTCTAAATTTCAAAATTTACAATACTATTCAGGTTATCTATTGTTTCTTGAGTTAGTGTGGTAGTTTGCGTCTTTCAGAGAATTTGTCTATTTCATTTAAGTTGTTAAATTTATGGGCACAAAGTTATTCATAATATTGCCATTATTCCTTTGATATCAATAGTAGCACTGTCATACAGACACATAACGTTGAGTTACAGTTATAATTTTAAATTTTCTAATAGCTATTTTTAAAAAGTAAAAAGAAACACCCATAATTTTAATAATACAGTGCATTTAAAACACATATTATCATTTCAACATGTACTGAATATTAAAAATGTTCCAAGATTTTTACATTCTTTTTTTCATATTGTCTTCAAAATCTGGTTGCACTCTATGGTGAAACCCCATCTCTACTAAAAATACAAAAATTAGCTGGGCATGGTGGTGGGTGCCTGTAATCCCAGCTACTCAGGAGGCTGATTCATGAGAATCGCTTGAATCCAGGAGGAAGAGGTTGCAGTGAGCCAAAATCACACCACTGCACTCCAGCCTTGGCAACAGAATGAGACTCCGCCTCAAAAATAAAATCTGGTTGCACTCATAACATATCTCAATTTGAACTAGCCAAGTGCTCAACAACTACATGTGGCTGGTGACACAAGTCTACGGATCTATAGTGATGACCACCCCTCTTTCATTCTCTATTTAGCGATTTGTGTCTTCTCTGTCTTCATCACGATAGATATTTATCAATTTTATTGATCTTTTCTTTTCTTTTTCTGAGACGGAGTTTCACTCATGTTACCCAGGCTGGAGTGCAATGGCACGATCTCGGCTCACCGCAACCTCCGCCTCCTGGGTTCAGGCAATTCTCCTGCCTCAGCCTC
>NW_016107875.1:1179224-1182656 GCF_001604975.1 Cebus imitator | reverse complement strand
GTTGACCAGGATGGTCTCGATCTCTTGACCTCGTGATCCACCCGCCTCGGCCTCCCAAAGTGCTGGGATTACAGGCTTGAGCCACCGCGCCCGGCCTAAAGTCTCTTATATTTTAAGACATTCTCTTATTTACTTTTATTTTGAACAAGATACTATATAAGATACATTTTCTTTACATTATCTCAGTTAGTTAGTGTTTTGATATTTATAAAAATAAAGTGATAGAACCAACAGAAAAACAAGGCAAAGAAATTCAACATAGAGTCCCAGCTTGGGGGCTCACACCTGTAATCCCAGCACTTTGAGAACCTAAGGCAGGTAGATTGCTTGAGCCCAAGAGTTCAAGACCAGCCTGAACAACATGGTGAAACCCCATCTCCACAAAAATCACAAAAAATTCGCCAGGCATGGTGGCATGTGCCTATAGTGCTGGCTACATGGGAAGCTGAGGTGGGAGGATCACCTGAGTCTGGAAGGTCAAGGCTGCCGTGAGCCGTGATCCCACTGCTGCACTACAGCCTGTGCAACAGAGTGAGGCCCTGTCTCAAAATAAATAAATTTTTAGATCACTTTAAAAAGTGAAATGGTAAGCAGATCACACTGCAAAGATCCCAAGTTACTCCTATGGTATGAATAGAAACTGTACAAATGTTAACCCAATGAAAATTCATAGTTTGGTCTAAAAATCTAATGAGAACACCATTAACAGATTAAAAAGTATTGCACCAGGCACAGTGGCTCACACCTGTAATCCCAGCACTTGGGGAGGCCGAGGCGGGCAGATCACCCGAAGTTGGGAGTTTGAGACCAGCTTGACCAACATGGAGAAACCCCGTCTCTACCAAAAATGCAAAATTAGCTGGGTGTGGTGGCACATGCCTGTATTCCCAGCTACTCGGGAGCCTGAGGCGGGAGAATAGCTTGAACTGGGGAGGCAGAGGTTGCAGTGAGCCGAGATTGCACCATTATACTCTAGCCTGGGAGACAAGAGCAAACCTCTGTCACAAAAAAACAAAAAGTATCATATCATAAACCTTTTATTTTCATTTATTTATTTACATATTTAATTTTTTTTGGACACAGAGTATCACTCTGTTGCCCAGGCTGGAATGCAGTGGCATGATCTCGGCTTGCTGCAAACTCCACCTCCCAGGTTCAAGTGATTCTCATGCCTCAGCCTCCTGCATACCTGGGATTACAGGCGTGCACCACCAAACCCAGTTAATTTTTGTATTTTCAGTAAAGACAGGGTTTCACCATGTTGGCCAGGCTGTTCTCGAACTCCTGATCTCAGGTGATCCATCCATCTTGGCTTCCCAAAGCGCTGGGATTATAGGTGTGAGCCACCGCACCCGAAATCTCACAAACCTTTTAAATGGAAGCAAACACAATTGTGCTCTGAAAACTGGTGTTTAATAAAATGAGATAAAAAAGTATTTTTAAATCCATACATCAAAAAATATTTGATATGAGTAAATTAATAACTAAGTGCTATAAGAAGATATTTAACCATTCTATTTATAGTCCTCAAAGTTTATGTACTCAAGCTAGCAAAAAAAAATGTTTTTGGATTTTTTATCTCTAGAAGATAACTCTATCTATCTATCTATCTATCTATCTATCTAATCTGATCTATCTGGATTTTCTTATTTAAAAAATGGGGTGGCCAGGCACGATGGCTCATGTCTGTAATCCTAGCCCTTTGGGAGGCCGAGGCGAGTGGATCACTTGCAGTCAGGAGTTTGAGACCAGCCTAGCCAACATGGCAAACCCTGTCTCTACTAAAAATATAAAAAATTAGCCAGGCATAGTGGTGGGCACCTATTATCCCAGCCACTTGGGAGGCTGAGGCAGAGAACTGCTTGGGCCTGGGAAGTGGGTTCCATCTATGGACGATGAGGATCTGGTGCCCTTTCACAACCACCTCAACTCCCACACTTGCATGTACACTATTCTCCGATCCCAATTCTCCCAGTACAGATAGATATATCCTCTTTGTGATTCTCTCAGTATACAGTATTTAGGTTATTATGATCATGTAAATGCTATTCATGACTGAATAATAAAAATAACAGCCAACACTTATAATGCCAAACTTACGAAGTGTGCTAGACACTGTTCTAACTATATATAATTCATTTAATCCTCCCAATAACCCCAAGTGGTTGGCACTATTTCTATCTTTTTATACAGGTATATATTATGATCACTTTTCCTTTCTTTTACAACTTTTTTTCCTGGAGTTAAGAAACTCTCTCTTTACATATTTCCTCTTAGACAAATTTCCCAAAGATGATTTTTCAATCTCTGGCCTGAAAAGCATAAGACTGGCTGACAATGTTCTGGGAACCTAGTAGAAGTGAGATGGTCATTTCAACATTCAAGTGTCTAATCTTTCATTTAATCCTGTTTTCAGTACAGTATTTACCCCTTACCCAAGACAACTCAACTGTAACCAGTGTCCCTAGACCAAAGACAGTCTCTATTTTACCTTTTCTAAAAAGCAAATCTCCAACATTCTGCCGAATGCATGTGAAGATGGGGGAGGGCAGGTATCCAGCTTTTAACACAGATGTTGAGACTAAAGGAATCTACTTGATTATTAAATCGCCTCTCCTGTTGTCAGCCCTACTTTTAGAAGTACCTAGTGCTACCAAATTCTGAATCTCTGGGGATTCAGAGGCAAACTGAGTAGCACCTCAGCTTCCAGACGCTACAATCTTAGAATTCAACTTTTTGAGACACTGAAGTGAGTTTCCAATCATCCATTTTCTTGCCTCCAATTTTTCTTTTTCTTTTTCTTTTTTTTTTTTAGATGAGGTCTCACTGTCATCCAGGCTGGAGTGCAGCAGCACAATCACAGCTTGCTGCAGCCTCAACCTCCTGCCTCTAGTGATCCTCCCACCTCAGCCTCCTGAGTAGAAGCACACCGCCACATTTGCCTAAGTTTCATTTTTATTTTTTTATTTTTTGTAGAGGTGAGGTCCCACCATATTGCTCAGGCTGATCTCAAGCTCCTGGGCTCAAGCAGTCCTCCCAAAGTGCAGGGATTACAGGCATGAGCCACTGCACCGGGCCTCAAAATTTTTTTAATACTCATCCCTTCAACTATCTTCGTTAACCTTATGGGATTATACATTTAAGAAAATGCCTTTAGTGTCGTTTTAATGGGGATTTCAGGAGGGACAGAGATAAATGCATGTATTAAGTCTGCAATCTGCAACCAGTAGTCTAAACTAAAAATATAAATAGGTACATCTGCCACGCAGGGTGAATAATGAACAAAAGCAAGAAGGTATAAGACAAGGTGCCTTGCCGGGCGCGGTGGCTCAAGCCTGTAATCCCAGCACTTTGGGAGGCCGAGGCGGGTGGATCACGAGGTCAAGAGATCGAGACCATCCTGGTCAACACGGTGAAACCCCGTCTCTACTA
>NW_016107875.1:1172731-1179104 GCF_001604975.1 Cebus imitator | reverse complement strand
AAAAAAAAAAAAAAACAAGGTGCCTTTAAAGTAGTTCGGTAAAGCTATTTGACTAAGCAGAGGAGGTATACAGGTAGTTCTAAGAATGAAGGCTAATTCAGAGTAGAAATAGTCTGTAGGCCAAACTGGGACCTGATACAAAATACTACTTAATGAAAGGTATTCCTTGGAAAGGCATTATATGGAGAGAAAAAAAGTTTCTTAGTAAAATACACTTTGGAGACAACAGGTTGAACAAGTAAGTAGTTTTCTTTACTACAGGTTACTACTCAGCATCTACTATAGTAAACATGAAAGTAATTTTCCAAGAAAGTAAGGCAGTTGGTGGTGTCTTCCAAATCCGCATAACAGAAACACTCTGAAGAAATTTGTACCATACTACTTTTTACCTTACTGCTTGATGTCTTTCCACTGGGGTCACAGACATTCTCTAGCAGCCCTAGATTTCCTTCTGCATCAGTGTAACATATTTGACCACAAGCAGGATGCCACGCCAGACCACAAATTGCATAACCTTTCTCATGTTTCACCCTAAAAGTTAAAAAGTAGGTTCTAAAAATATTGTCAAGAAAAACATATATATAACCTGTACATATATATTTAGGTAAATTTTAGATAGAAAAGATTAAATGACTTTTGACAATAATTTATAAATAAGTTTAATTATATTTTCATTCTGACAATCTGATGGCAGATTTGAAATGTTTCAAAATAAAACAAATACAAAACTAACAGAGACGAGCAAAGAAGAGACAGAAGATATACTAAATCATACCTTTCCATGCAGTCTTTGGTTTCCACATTCCAAACTATAATTAGACCATTAATACTGCCTGCAGCTAAATATCGCCCACAGGGAGACCAGGTTACTATATTGAGGGTCTGTAAAGAAAAACAGTTAATAAATAGTGATTTTGTAAAATTTCAAACTACTCATTACCAAATTCAATTTTCATTTTTTTTCAAGAATTCAGAGGATAAACAACCATATTCAAATTTTTATATCCCTAATCTATATTATTTTTAATTATATTTGATACACAAATGACAAGACAAAGTTCGCTTATTTTCTAACCTTATTTTTCAGTAATATTCAAGTATCACTACCAGCTATTACTTTGTTTATCATGAAAAAATATACTAGCACAGTTTTATTTTTAGAGTCAGGGTCTTGCTCTGTCACCTAGGCTGCAGTGCAGTGGCACCATCATTACTCACTGCCATTTCCAACTCTTTGTTTTTTTCTTTCTTTCTTTCTTTATTTTGATATGCAGGTCAAGCAATTTCCAACTCTTAAGAGATCCTCCTGCCTCAGCCTCCCAAGTAGCTAGGACTACAGGCATGCACCACCACGCCTGGCTAATTTTTTAGTATTCTTTTTTTTTTAGAAATGGAGTCTTGTTTTGTTGCCCAAGTTGGTTTTGGATTCCTGGCCTCAAGCAATCCTTCTGCCTCAGGCTTCCGAAGTGCTGGGATTATAGGCATGAGCCACTGTGCCCAGCCACAGGCACAATTTTCAAAGCAAAATCTAAAAAATGTTATTATCTTAGAAAGGGAGATAATTAAAGACATTCTCTTAGCATTCACAATCAAAATGAAGAAAACCAGTAAGTGAGGTGAACTTTAATAAGCCATTGCTGACCTACTAGGCTTATATTTCCTTAACTGTAAAATATGTGTGCGTGTAAGAGAAAGAGAAAATAGACCAATAACCCTTCTTGCTCTAAAGTTTCAGAGCCTATAATCACAAGTCTCAGTGAAACTCACTTAACAATAAAGGCTAACTACTGATAATTTTAGAGTAACTTGTTCTAATACTATGCAAGGGTTAAACTTGACTTCTTATAAATTAAAAGATCTTTTAATCAATCTCACAAAGGAGAAAGTTAAGATAGGACCTAGCAAAGCCCTATTTAGTATCCAGTTATTGATCAAATGAAGAAAGGATGAGAGTTAGAAGGTGGACCACATGCAAGAGCCAAGAGATTTCCATTCCAATAATATTTAACTGCAACTGTACTTAGGCAAACTACGCATTAAATACTCCTTACAGCCCACTGAAAGTGTCACTTTATAAAACCTACCTGAGAGATAAAATTATCTGAAAGATCAAATTGATGACTCCAAGTTTCTCTTCTATATAGCTTAACAGATTTTTCCACAGGAATTGCCAGTAACTATTAGAAAAGATAAACAATTCAAACAAAAGTTTACATTAATTGAATTCAAAGAGGAAAAAAAGGCCAAAATTCATCCAGATAAATGTACAAGACATAAAAGCAAATTAGTTTTATTGTTTCTTTTTTTAAGACAGTGTCTCAAGCAAATTACTTTTATTATTTCTGTTTTTAAGACAGTGTCTCACTATGATGTCCAGGTTGTCTCCAACTCCTGGTCTCAAGGGATCTTCCTGGCTCAGCCTCCCAATTAGCTGGGACTACAAGCACACACCACTGTGCCTGGCACAA
The DNA here is from genome assembly GCF_001604975.1 of Cebus imitator. Lineage (NCBI taxonomy): Eukaryota > Metazoa > Chordata > Mammalia > Primates > Cebidae > Cebus > Cebus imitator. The sequence continues at coordinate 1,176,636 of NW_016107875.1, read as the reverse complement.
ATCTGTATATTAATTGACAACTAACAAAACTCAGAACATTACTTAAAACTTCGATAAGCAAAAAATAGGTGATAATCTGTCATGGGAAGAGAAAAAAATAAAGGTGATCATTCTATTGCTTGTACCAAAAAATGGAGAACTTGTAATTACTAGTGCTTTTAATATTACTATTGCTTTTTTTTCTTTTTTTGAGACAGAGTCTCGCTCTGTCGCCCAGGCTGGAGTGCAGTGGTGCAATCTCAGCTCACTGCAATCTTCGCTTCTCTAGTTCAAGCGATTCTCCTACCTCAGCCTCCCGAGTAGCTGGGACTACAGGCACCTGCCACCACACTTGGCTAGTTTTTGTATTTTTAGTAGAGATGGGGTTTCACCATATTGGCCAGGCTGGTCTCAAACTCCTGATCTTATGATCCACCTGTCTTGGTTTCCCAAAGTGCTGGGATTATAGGCATGAGCCACCGGGCCTAGCCAACAACTTTGTATTTTTTTCTTGTTTCTTTCTTTTTTTTTTTTTTTAAATAGAGATGGGGTTTCTCCATGTTGGTCAGGCTGGTCTCGAACTCCTGACCTCAGGTAATCCACCTACCTCGGCCTCCCAAAGTGCTAGGATTACAGGCATGAGCCACCGTGCCTGGCCCAACTGTGTATTTTTTATGTACGCTGTCTGCTCATGTCTTTGCTCATCTTTCTGATGGGTTTTTATTGATCTGTAAGAATACTTTGCATACTATGGAAATTAGCTCTGCTTTACTGTTTCACACTTTCTTCCCCAGTTTGTCATTTGTACTGTGACTGTAATATTTTGTTTTGTTTTGTTGTTTTAGAGATGGAGTCTCACTCTGTAGCCCAGGACGGAGTACAGCATTGGCGATCTTGGCTCACTGTAACCTCTGCCTCCTGGGTCCCGGTTCAAGCAATTCTCCTACCTCAGCCTCCCAAGTAGCTGGGATTACAGGCAGAAGCCAATATGCCCAGCTAATTTTTGTATTTTTCATAGAGACGGAGTTTCACCATGTTGGCCAGTCTGGTCTTGAACTCCTGATCTCATGATCTGCCTTCCTCGGCCTCCCAAAGTGCTGGGATTACAGGCATGAGCCACTGCACCCAGCCAACTGTAATATTTTCTATCATGCAAAATGATTTACTTTTTATGCAATCAACTTTATTATTTTCTGAAAAATTTCAAAATAAAAAAGTTGAAATAATAATGTAGTAAATACCTGTATATAGACTCATCACGTGGAAGAAAGCCTCCAAGATGGTCCTCAATGATTCCCACCTCCTGGTATTCATATCATTGTGCTAACACATTTGCTAAATCTCCTTTTCTCTACTTTTATATACATTAACTTTCCATACACATTTGGGTCTATTTATATCTTTAACAGGTGTGTGTCTATTCATGATTAATAGCAAACTTTTTATTCTTATAACTTTATGCCTTATTATCTGATTGAATTAAATTATTTGCATCATTTTTCTTTTTCATAACTTTTTGTTTTCCACATGGACTTTTGTTTTTTTTAGAAACCAATGTTTATTTTCTTTTTTTTTTTTTGAGACAGATTCTCGCCCTATTGCCTGGCTGGAGTGCAGTATTGCAATCTCGGCTCACTGCAACCTCTACCTCCCAGGTTCAAGCGATTCTCCTATCTCAGCCTCCTGAGTAGCTGGGGCTACAGGCACGTGCCACCACACCTGGCTAATTTTTTCTATTTTTAGTAGAGACAGGGTTTCACCATGTTAGCCAAGATGATCTCAATCTCCCGATCTTGTGATCTGCCCACCCCAGCCTCCCAAAGTGCTGGTATTACAGGAGTGAGCCACCAAGCCCAGCCAGGTTCAAGCGATTCTTATGCCTCAGACTCCCAAGCAGCTGGGATTACAGGTGTGTGCCAACACACGCAGCTAATTTCTGTATTTTTAGTAGAGACAGGGTTTTGCCATGTTGTCCTGGCTAGTCTTCAATTCCTAGCCTCAAGTGATCCACCTGCCTCAGCCTCCCAAAGTGCTAGGATTATAGGCATGAGCCACCAAGCCCAAACCGATGTTTCTTTTTCTTTTTTTTTTTTTCTTTTTCTTTTTTTTTCAGAGACAGGGTTTCACCATGTTGGTCAGGCTGCTCTTGAACTCCCAACCTCAGGTGATCTGCCTGCGTCAGCCTCCCAAAGTGCTGGGATTACAGGCATGAACCACCGCACCTGGCCAATGTTTCTTTTTCATCAACCTTATTTCCATGTTGCTTAAGAGCCCGTGCAAGAACAGCTTAAGGCCACTCAGTGGTTGTTCCTATGAATTCAGTGGTCTGAATAGTGGGGAGCTATAGATCAGTCTTCTGTGGCAGGCTGAGTACTCCAGTTTTCAGGAGGGAAGTGCTAAATAGGCACAAAGGGCACCTGCACATCTTCAGACCAGTCTACAACCTCAGGCTGAGTAGCAACAAACTGAGGAGCTGGAGCAGTCCTTTCACCCTGAAATTCCTCCTTGGTCACAGCATTTTCAGCAGCTGCCTGCTCTCCTTTTTCAATCTCTTCAGGAACTCCGTAGTAGAGATCAGGCATGACCTCCCACAGAAAATAGTGCCACGCAGGACTTCCTGGATCAGCATCCACCACATCAACCCCACTGAGTGAGCTCCCTTGTTGTTGCATGAGATGGTAGTGTCCACATAGCACAGAGGAAAATCTGTGTGACACAGAGCAATAGTAGGTAGGTTAACATAAGATGCCTCTGTGAGAGGCTGTGATCACCATGGGATTAGTCACCATAAGAAGCTGTAGCTCCTAAAAGCCTGATTGGATCTGGTCAGTGAAAGTTCAAGGAGTAAAGCAGCCAGCAATTGGAATGACTCCAGCAGCAGGCAGCAGCAAACTTCAGCATGGCCCCCTGGCCAGTATTCCTAGATGATAGGACACTGACATTAGCAGGGTTTTCGATGGCAACAACAGCACGAGCTCCCAGCAGAAGCTTCTCCCAGGTCCTCTTTAAATTTATGATGTAGACGCCATCACTTTTCCTTTTATATATGTACTCTTCCACTTGGAAGTCAAAGCTGGTGCCACCTAACTGGGTTCCTGTTGCAAGGAACCTAAGGACATCCTCCTCCTTCATTTGCAGGACATCGAGGGTTCCAGACACTGTGAAAGTTTCCCTTTAAGTTACTATGGAAATCCAGAACGACGTCATACGGACCCTTCTCTGGGTAGCCCGGGGAGCCCACATGAGCTTTAGAATCAGCTCAATTTGGTCCTCCCAGGCATCTTATTGGTACTTTTGTTTCCTTTTTTTTTTTCTTAAAGCCTTCAGTTGAGATATTTTATTTTTGAGGTAGGGTTTGGCTCTGTTGCCCATGCTGGAGTGCAGCGACAAGATTATAGCCTACTGCAGCCTTAATCTCTTGGGCTCAAGCAATCCTCCTGCTTCAGCCTCCCAAGTAGATGGGACTATAAGCATATGCCACCACACCTGGCTAATTTTCATTTTTTGCGGAGACAAGGTCTTGCTATGTTATCCAGGCTGGAGTCAAACTCCTGAGCTCAAGCAGTTCTCCTGCCTTGGCCTCCCCAAGTGCTGGGATTACGGGCATGAGCCACCACACATAGCCTGGTATTTTATATATAAATGTTGTCAAAACTATAGATCAATTTAGGGAAGCACTCTTACCTTTATTTACATCAAAAGTTCCTTTCTAAGAATATGTTTCTATTTTTCCAAGTCTTCTTTTACTCCACTTGGTAGCATGTTAAAATTTTCTTTACATAGATCTTTCACATTTCTTGTACATTTAACCTGTTACTGCATCTTTTTCAATTTAACAGTAAATGCATTTTTTTCCTACATTCTTTCTAAATGGCTATGTTTATTTCCAGTTACCTTACTAAATTTTCTTTTTTTTTTTTTTTTTT
>NW_016107875.1:1169864-1172471 GCF_001604975.1 Cebus imitator | reverse complement strand
GTTGACCAGGATGGTCTCGATCTCTTGACCTCGTGATCCACCCGCCTCGGCCTCCCAAAGTGCTGGGATTACAGGCTTGAGCCACCGCGCCCGGCTAAATTTTCTTATTATTTGTAATGATTTTCTTCCCCAGTTGATTTTCTTGGGATTTACTCATATACAAACATTTCATTTGCAAATAATGAACATTTTTTTCTTCCTTTCAAAGTTCTCATATCTTTCTGCTGTCTATCAGTTAATGCCTCTAAAATGTTAGGTACTAATGGTGAGAGTGGACATCAGACTGTCTCCAGAGTTGTTCCATTAAGCATGAATGTGAAGAAAATATAAAATTAATTCATTCATGCAAAATTTGCACTTCAAAATGAATCTTGAAAATTAGCATTTCAATACTAATTATTTGGCTTGGTACTCTAAAATTTATAATCTAAATTTTTAAAAAGTAACAATAAAAAAAACTATTCTTATATTCAAAGTTGAAAAGGACTGAATAAAACAAAGATTGAAAAATAACAATCACTTACCTTCCCACTTTTTGGCTGCCAAGCCAGTCTGCAGATTGATTTTGCATTTATCACATCGTTGCATTTTTGTAGCAGTGGCCAACTAACAGCACATGTCTTAATTTTAAAAAAAAGAAAATTTATTTCCCTTTATGAAAATTCCCTCCCAAAATATATGCAGAACTAAATATATTTAAAGGTTTCTTCAAATAAATATACAGTCTCAGAAAAACACAACTTACTGTACCTTAATTATAATAATACCTAATATATCTAAACTGCTTTAAGTTCTTCAAAGATATGAAGAGTACAAATCTTAAATAATCAGAGTACCTTCTGTACAGAAAAAACAAATTATATAATCACCAGATAAACATACACACACAAAATTCCAATATATAAAATTCTAAGAATGACTACAAAAATAAAACTTGTAAGGTCTACTATAAAATGTTAAGGTGTCAAAGTCGGTTCTTTTAAACAGCTCAAGAATGAAGGAAAGGAACTGTGAATATTAAGGCATATTTGTGGAGAATATTTCTATAGTCAATTACATTCATATTATCTCTAGAAATGCCAAGACATCACTGATTGCCTTGGGAAGACTTAATTGTTCCCTTGCCAATCTGGAGAACACTTTATTTTCTACTTCCTTTAAAATCTTTATTAGACTACATTTGAGTAAGTTGCATATGTGACTGTCCAAATCAAGTGTGATCCATGCTTTATTTTTTATCCCCAGCATCTAACCCAAGGCCCAACGCATGGTCTAGCTTGTAAATATAAAATAACTGGGTTTATTTCCTTGATTTACAAAACTTAAAAAATTAAATATAAGCCTATCATTCCCCTTGTGATTGGGTACAAATGCAATTTTAGTCTTGAACGTATTTACTTTGGCACTAGATTACTGTGGACTTTGATCACAAAAACAGTATTTATGCTACTCAAAGAAACAAATTCTAAAGAAAAGCAATTATTAATTTGACCCAGCAATACAACGCATAACAATTTACTACAGATTTGAGCAAAAAGCTTTAAATTAAAATTGCTGAGTTTACCTGATCTGAAATTTGCCACACTCTGACAGATCCATCACAACTAGCTGATGCCTGTAGGAATAAACAATACATTTCTCTATAGTCATAGCCATAATACTACATGGAAAGTGATTCAATTAATTAAATCAAAAGACTTATCAACTGGGTGGAATTTCTTGTTAACTCTCTTACTGAATAAAACAAAGGCTGAAGAGTTAGAGAGTGAGCAAGACATTTTTTAGAGAGTCAGCAGGAAATATATTTTTAAATATATTCAGGAAAAACACAAAAAGAGAAGGAAAAAATAATTACCAGAAAGATGTCCTTAGGATCAAAGGAAAGACTTAAAACAGGGGCATCATGTCCTCGAAATGTTTTCTGTTGGCTGCTATCCATCACATCCACAATTTTGACTAGAAAATCGCTATGAACAAAAAGAGTAATGCAAATGAATGAATAAATGCTAATACAAAGGCCTCTCCTAAAAGCTATGACCCAAATATTTCAAAATCACAAGCATAAATGCTATAATTTCTTTATAGCAACTTATAAAATTTGGCACCCAAATTTAATGACTTTCCTTTTAGTTTTGCTCTATACGTATGCTGAAAACACAAGTCGAGATTTCCCATTATGCTAAAATCCAAACTAAATGGCTTCTTTAGTTACATCTTAAACTTCCATTACTTGCTAATCTAATTATATCTACAACCATTTTAAAAAGTACTATACCTTTCACTTCACCTCATTAATTCAACCAATTATATTGTTTTCCCATGACAAACCAGCATCAAGGGAATATTCTGACTGTACAGTCCAAGTTCTAATTTACTTTTTTTTTTTTGAGACGGAGTTTCGCTCTTGTTGCCCAGGCTGGAGTTGAACGGTGCAATCTCAGCTCACTGCAACCTCTGCCTACCAAATTCAAGTGATTCTCCTGCCTCAGCTCCCGAGTAGCTGGGATTATAGAAGCCTACTACCATGCCCAGCTAATTTTTGTATTTGTATTTTTATTTTTATTTTTTTTTTTTGAGACGGAGTTTCGCTCTTATTACCCAGTCTGG
>NW_016107875.1:1164526-1169050 GCF_001604975.1 Cebus imitator | reverse complement strand
ATTTTTTGTAGTTTTAGTAGAGACGGGGTTTCACCATGTTGACCAGGATGGTCTCGATCTCTTGACCTCGTGATCCACCCGCCTCAGCCTCCCAAAGTGCCGGGATTACAGGCGTGAGCCACCGCGCCCGGCCGTCTTTTGTATTTTTAATAGAGATGAGGTTTCATCATGTTGGCCAGGCTAGTCTTGAACTCCTGAGCTCAGGTGTTCTGCCTGCCTTGGCTTCTCAAAGTGCTAGGATTACAGGCATGAGCCACCACACCTGGCTAAAGGAATATATTTCAATTCATAAAGAAGCACAAGTTTGTCCTCAAAGACCTTTACTAGATAAAATATATATGATGAAACAACAACAAAAAATTAAGTGACAGCCCTGAAAACATTACCCTGAAACAAATAAAAGAGGTCTTTTGTTCTAACATTATTTCCTTTTCTGATGTCAAAGAGCCTTACCTAGATCCAGCAGCAATTTTAGTACCATCCCCACTAAAGACCACATGGTTTGCATTTGTAGTGAAGCGAGTCAATATACCATCTGGAACTCCTTCAGGAAATGTGTGGACTTGAATAGTATTATTAGAAACTGCAGTGACCAACTTTCCATTCTAAAAGAAAAATTAAGAAACATTAGCAAAACAAATCCAAATCAACTGGGAGTCTCTCCATAGTTAAAAATCTGGTAAAAAACAAAAAAACCTTAAAAATGTAGTTCATATCAAGAGAAAAATTACCACTAAATGTACAACTTTGCTGAAATGTACATTAACAAAAAAAACTTGCTAGCTTTACAAAAGTGAATTGTACCTTTACCAGCCAATCCTTTAGCCTCTAATTTTTCTTTTACTTCTGGTAAGAAAAATATTTGAATAGTATTTTTATGGGTCCTAAGTGTCAATAAAATGAAGGAGATTCAAGCGAGCTTTTCAGAGAAAACAGAGCTAGTCTCAAAATGAGAAGGCATGGCCACAGTGGCCACAACAGCATTGCCCTATGTTTCCACAACAAAATCATTACATGTCTTTTTAAAGTCTAAATGTAGAATCCATGGCAGAGACTGGAGTGATGTATCTACAAGGTAAAGAATGTTGAAGATTGCCACACCACCAGAACCCAGAAGACAGGAATAGAACATATTCTCCCTCGGAGCCTTGGGAAAAGCCAATCATGACGAAACCTTGATTTCAGACTTGCTGCCTTCTGAACTTGCTTTCTGATAATTATCTATTGTTTTAAGCCCCTAAATCTGTGTTAATTTGTTACATCAGCCTTAGCAAACTAATACAAGACCATGTTTACTTTTTTCTCCTTTACAGTCTTTTTCATATACAAAGGCAGTACATGCTCACTGAAAGGAAAAAAATAACAATATGAAAATACTGGGCTGGGTGTGGTAGCTCAGACCTATAATCCCAGTCCTTTGAGAGGCTGAGGTTGGTGGATCACCTGAGGTCAGGAGTTCGAGATCAGCCTAGCCAACATGGTAAAATCCCGTCTCTACTAAAAATACAAAAAAATTAGCCGGGCATGGTGGTGGGCATCTGTAATCCCAGCTGCTTGGGAGGCTGAGGCAGGACAATCGCTTGAACCCAGGAGGCAGAGGTTGCAGAGAGCTGAGATCACACTATCACACTCCAGCCTAGGCAACAAGAGTGCAACTCCGTACCAAAAAAAACAAAAAAACCAAAAACATCCTGAGTAGAGGATGAATTCCTAATTTTATGAAGTAATCTCCATTAACATTTTGAGGTTAAGTCGTCTTAATTTTTTTTATATCCGTGTGTGTGTGTTTGTGTGTGTGTATATATATGTATTTATTTTAAGAAACAGGCTACAGTATATTAATTGTTCTGAATCTCATTCTTTTTCAACTTATTGTAAACTTAATTTTCAACTTATTATAAATATCTTTTCGGACGAAAATCAATAGAGATACTATATTTTTGTAGTGGCTGCATAGTATTCCATTATATGGTTCTAACAAAATTTATAAAATAAATTTTCTATCGAAGGACCCTTCAATTGTTTCTAACTTTTGCTATTGAAGAGTATTATTAGAATTGCTATTATGAATTGTGATTTTATTAATATCCTTTTCCATATAAACCTGAAAATAGCCAGAAATGACTGTGTGCATTTTAATTTTAATATACAGTATCAATTTGCTCTAAAAAAAAGTTTCTCATTTATATATCCAGTCACTGTATATGATAAAACTTGCTAGTCAAAGCCCTCACTATAACTGAGATTAGCAATATTTCTCAACCTTGCCAATCTTATGGGGAAAAAAGTCTCCAATTTTCAGTTTTGCACTTCTTTGCTTATTAGTAAGATTTAACTTACATTGAATGTATGTTGGTCATTTATGTTTTTTCTTCTAGGAATGTATTTTCCAGTTTTATATGACCATTTTAAAAAGAGTATCTAAACACCATCTTATCTACCTTAAATGTGTCTGGGTTTGGAAAACATATGAACTATGTGGAAAGATTTTTCAACCTAAACACAATACACTCAAGTTAAAAGTCATCACAGGATGGAGTGCAGTGGTGCAATCTTGGCTCACGGCAACCTCTGCCTCCCAGGTTCAAGTGATTCTCCTGCCTCAGCCTCCTTAGTAGCTGGGACTACAGGCATGTACCACCATATCCAGCTAGTTTTTATATTTTTAGTATAGACGGAGTTTCACCATGTTGGCCAGGATGGTCTCCATCTCTTGACCTCGTGATTCTCCCACCTCAGCCTCCCAAAAAGTTGGGATTACAGGCATGAGCCACCGTGTCCAGCCTTTCTTGCATATATTTTAATTGGTCCACCATTCCTATCCATTAATCACCTTTAATAAATCACTCAGTTTACCTTTGAAATTTTGGGGTGGTCAGGTATGGCGGCATGCACCTGCAGTCCTAGCTACCCGGGAGGCTAAATTGGGAGGACTGCTTGAACCCAGGAGTTTGAGACCAGTCTGGGCAACATAGCAAGATCCCATTTCAAAACCAAAAAAATTGGTGGGGCAAGTTAAGGCATTATCATGCATTTAAAAATATTATTTCATGAGATAAAAAAAGGTATATCTATATTCAAAAATATTTTTCCCTCAAGCATAAAAATCATATGCCAGTATCATTTCATATCAATTGATATAACTCTTTCTACTACCTTCAAAGCACATGAATATGCCTTTTCTCCAACATTAATGAACTTAGGATCATCATCATCCAAGTCTTCCCAAATCCTCACATCGCCATCACTTCCACAAGTCACAATAAAGCTGTGAAGAAAAGAAACAAATTAAAGTCATTGGACATAGTGCCTCATGCCTCTAATGCTAGCAATTTGGGAATCGAAGGTGGGAGGATCACTTGAGGCCAGGAGTTTGAGATTAGCCTGGGTAACACAGAGAGGCCTAGTCTCTACAAAAAAATTTTTAAATTAGCCAGGCATGGTTGTGTGTACCTGTAGTACAAGCTACTTTGGAGGCTGCAGTGGGAGGATCATTAGAGCCTAGGAGGTCAAGGCTGCTGTGAACCATGATGGCACCACTGCACTCCAACCTGGGCAACAGAGCAAGACTCTATCTCAAGGGAAAAAAAAGTCACCTAGTTTCAGACATAAGCTACCTCTATATTTATCACTTTTTAATGAAGTGAAGACATTAGTATTTTTTCTCATTTTATACACACAAACCCTAAAAACAAACTGCTAATTTCCTTCTATAAAATAAAAGATGAGTTTAATACTCTAGTTCTTCTTTGGCATAAAATTATAAAATTTTGAGGCAGAGTCTCACTACGTTGCCCAGTCAGTAGCACAATTACAGCTCTCTACACCTTCCGCCTCCCAAAGTCAAGTGATCAACCCACCTCAGCTTCCCAAGTAGCTGGGACTACAGGCACGTGCCACCATGCTTGGTTAATTTTTAAATTTTATTTTATTTTATTTTATTTTTTTATAGACGGGGTTTCACCATGTTGGTCAGGTTGGTCTTGAACTCCAGACCTCAGGTGATCCGCCCGCCTTGGCCTCCAAAGTGCTTGGATTACAGACGTGAGCCACTACACCCAGCCAATTTTTTTATTTTTTGCAGAGACAGGGTAACCCTACATTTCCCAGGCTGATCTTGAGCTCCTGGGGTCAAGGGATTTGCCTGCCTTCACCTTCCAAAGTTAAGGGATTACAGACATGAGCCACCACGCTTGGCCAGCATAAAATTATTTATTTGTAAGAATGTGAAAAAGATGAGTGGGCGGGTGGTGTGGCTCACGCCTGTAATCCCCACATTGTGAGAGGCCGAGGCGGGTGGATCAGCTGAGGTCACAAGTTCCGAGACCAGCCTGACCAATGAAGAAACTCCGTCTCTACTAAAAATATAAAAAATAGCTGAGCATGCTGGTGCATGGTTGTAATCCCAGCTACTCAGGAGGCTGAGGCAGGATTACTTCAACCCGGGGCAGAGGTTGTGGTGAGCCGAGATCCACCACTGCACTCCAGCCTGGGCAACAAGAGTGAAACTACATCTCAAAAAAA
>NW_016107875.1:1159038-1162481 GCF_001604975.1 Cebus imitator | reverse complement strand
ATGGAATATTATGCAGCCATCAAAAATGATGAGTTTGTGTCCTTTGTAGGGACATGGATGAACCTGGAAACCATCATTCTCAGCAAACTGACAGAAGAGCAGATCAAACACCGCATGTTCTCACTCATAGGTGGTGCTGAACAATGAGAACACATGGTCACAGGGAGGGGAGCATTACACACTGGGGTCAGTTGGGGGGAAATAGGGGAGGGACGGTGGGGGGTGGGGAGTTGGGGAGAGATAACAAGGGGAGAGATGCCAGATGTAGGTGATGGGGAGGAACGCAACAAATCACACTGCCACGTGTGTACCTATGCAACAATCTTGCATGTTCTTCACATGTACACCAAAACCTAAAATGCAATAAAATAAATGGGGAAAAAAAAATATTAGTATTAGTTGCATCAAAATTGGGTAGGGTGGAGCCTGACCAACATGGCAAAATCCCAACTCTACTGAAAACACAAACATTAGTCAGGCATGGTGGTGTGCACACCAGCAATCCCAGCTACTCTGGGGGCTGAGGCATGAGAACCGTTTGAACCCAGGAGACAGAGTGTGTAGTGAGCCGAGATCACAGCACCGAAGCCTGGGCAACAGAGCAAGAAGCTGTATCAAGAAAAAAAAAAAAACACTAGGGTGGGTTTGGCAGTCCTCTTCTTTGTACTGCCATGGTGTTATTTAATAATGTAACACACATGGAATGTGTCTCACTTTAACACATGGTGTCATTCAGTAACGACACCATTATCAAACACACACATTTAACACACTCACATTTAAATTGGAAAAACAACCAGTGATAACCCATCGCCCCTTTTCCTACCCTTTCTTGATGCAATGTAACTAACGAATCCTTTCAGGGACAACATGTGAGACATTCGCCAATAAAAAACAAAATGAATTCAGACATAAGCCCCTAGGGATAGCTACTTCTGTTAGTCCCAATCGTGATGTGAGAAGTATTTCATGTTTTTGTTCCTATGCACTTTTTTTTCTTTTGAGATGGAATATCACTGTGTCCCCCAGGCAGGAGTACAGTGGTGCTATCTTGGCTCACCGCAACCTCCGCCTTCTGGGTTCAAGTGATTCTCTGCCTCAGCCTCCCACGTAGCTGGGATTGTAGGCATGCACCACCACACTCAGCTCATTTTTGTGTTTTTAGTAGAGATGGGTTTTCACCATGTTGGCCAGGCTGGTCTCAAACTCCTAACCTCAGGTGATCCACCCACCTTCAGCCTCCCAAAGTGCTGGGATTACCACCACACCCAGCCCTGATGGACTTTTTGGTGTATCAGCAGGTGCACTGGAGGAGATGTACAAAGTTGGAGGTGCCACTTGGTGGGAACAATGGAAAATTACAGTGGAATTAATGAGAAATAAAGGCAGAAAATAGAGTTAAGCAGTCCTCTGAAGAGCTTTTAGAGTAGTCTGAATATTGTTCTAAATGGTTTTGTCCTTTATTGTAACTAACTACCCGTTCATTTTATTGATTACTATGCTTTTGAAATTTTGGGAAAAAAATAAAAACCAACAAAACCCTTTCAGTAGCAATGAGGTAGAAAAGTATATCAAGTGCATATTTAATAAAAGATTAAATACTAAATTTCTGCTTCTCAGGAAAGTTGATAACGAAAATATAACTTGAATAAAATGTTAGTTGACATTTACCATGGGGCTATAGTGATAATACCAACCACAGAAAAATCAGACGAAAAAAAGGTCCTGAAGAACCATCAGCATCTATTCAAAGTTAGTAGTTACCTTGAGATGGCTGCCTGAAAACTTTGACTGTACTCCTGCAGAAGGTGGGTTTATATCTTGTCAAGCATGATTCTTCCTAGGAATTCAGTGCTCTCCAAAACAACTTTCTGAGGTGATGAATACGGTCTGTATCTGGTTCTGAGCAATTGAAATGTGGCTAATGTGACAGAGGAACTGAGTTTTTAATGAAGTTAACCTTAATTGATTTAAATCTACATAGCGGCATGTGGCTAGTAGCTAGTGTGTTGGACAGTGCAGCGTTCAAAAAAAGTTAGTTGTTCTAAAGTAATTTTGTTCATTTTTCATTCCAAGTTTTCTGGCGCAAGCATAAAAAGTAAAGTGACTATTAATAGGTTGTCTCCATTATCAAAAGAACTTTCAGATGAGATCAGGTGCGTTCAGGGTGGTATGGCCGTAAACAGCAAAAGAACTTTCAAACAGTTAAATGATATAAGTATTATATCAATGTCATCAGGTGTTTTAAATAGAAAATTGGCCAGATTAATTCCAATAAGAGTTTACTCTTCAGTTTATAGAAACAAAGTAAATCTTTTGGAAGTTTTTATTCTGTTGAAAGTGAAACAACTGATATCATTGGGGATTCTATCTAAATTTATCTAAAAAGTTTAACACTAATGATAAAATTCTTAATTTTTACAGTAATACAAATACAAATTTTGGCAGGAAATAGAGTTAAGCAGTCCTGTGAAAGAAGAGCTTTTAGAGTAATCTAAACATTCTTCTAAATGGTTTTATCCTTTATTGGATCAAATAAACTACTTATTAAATTTATTGTTTTCCATAGTGCTGTAGAAAAAAAAAATCAATATTCCTTTTTTTTCCTTTTGAAACACCCACCTTGTCCTCCCCAAGTGCTGGAATTACAGACATAAGCCACTGCACCTGGCCAGAAAAATCAATGTTCTTACTATATTAAGAAATATAAGAAACACAAAAGTTGTTGGATTTGGAATTACAATTCATGATTCTGTCCAAATGAGCTGCAAGACAATATACCAACAAAAAAGAAGCTATACTTGCCAAATTTTCAGATTTCATTTATAACTAGAATTGCTGAACAACAAAATTTTTGAAAAGAAACATGTTTTGTTTTTGTTTTTGTTGCTGAGGCTGGAGTGCAGTGGCCCTACCACAGCTCACTGCAGCCCTGACCTCCTGGGGCTCAAGTAATCTTCCCATCTCAGCAGTGCACAAGCCAATGTTAAACACACAAAAAGTACTGGCACTGCAGGACATACTTCCTCCCTCTGCTTAGAATGATTAGGTTTTTAAAATCTTTGAGCCTTTGAAGGGTGACTCTGTAAAATAACCTAAGTGTCCTACTATAATAATGATATTATTATTATTATTATTATTAGAAACAAGTCCTCTAAATTTTAGTTGCATTTAGTTGAAAACAGACATCTTTAATCAAAGCATTCAACTTAAGCTTTTGAAGCTTTTAGTGAAATGCAATTCCTGAAAACAAAACTTATGCACAGGAAGACACTGAAATTTATCCCTACAAAAGCAAGTAAGAATTGAACAAATTGTACATGAAAAGCTGAAATGATGAATGATTTAATTTTAGAATTCTATAACTGTACTTTGGAATATCTTTTTTTTTTTTTTTTTTTGAGACTGGAGTTACCCAGGCTGGAGTGCAATGGCGCGATCTC
>NW_016107875.1:1155098-1158995 GCF_001604975.1 Cebus imitator | reverse complement strand
AGCCTCCTGAGTAGCTGGGATTACAGGCACGTGCCACCATGCCCAGCTAATTTTTTGTATTTTTAGTAGAGATGGGGTTTCACCATGTTGACCAGGATAGTCTCGATCTCTTGACCTCGTGATCCACCCACCTCAGCCTCCCAAAGTGCTGGGATTACAGGTGTGAGCCACCGCACCCAGCAGGAATATCTTGATTTGTGGAAGAATCTTTCGATAGAGCTCCTATTTTTAGTTGTATAAATTTATGTTCTGCGCCAGAATGAAATAATAGTAGGCTTAAAATCTGTGAAACATCCAAGAGAATCACAGGCAACTTGATGAATTTTGTCCTTAAAAATAGTGAAGATCGTATCAGTGAAGAAGGATACCCTGAATGGAGATAAAAAGGCAGAAACCATAAAAATACTGAGGCTGAAATATTTACCCATTTCAATTAAAACAAATTCTTAAAAATTATGATTCTCCCAGCTAGCAGAATTTGCTCTGAGCCTGCCAGGTACCTTAGAACCTAACATTTTTCTCATTAAAAAATGTTATGGCCTAAAGAAAAGAATTAATTGAAGATCTTACTTCAAATTTATTCAGCATAAAACGTAACTCTGAAGAAGATTCCAGCTAATTTTATGAGAAAAACTAAAACACTATATTAAAAATATATTTTTCAGAAAAATATCAGTAATACCACGGGACAGACAGGCTAAAAAACTGATTAAAGTACACAAATATGTACCAGGAATGATTATCCTATATATGTTAATGTTTAGATCACATGTTTAATGTATGGATATAATCAATGTAATAACATATTATTTAAAATTTAAAGTATTATTTAAAATATTATTTTTTTCTTGGGTAAACTGGGTAAATTGTTAATTTATATATCCCTAGAAAATTATACTTTTGTTCCAAATTTTCAAAATTACTGGCATAAGGGTGTTACTGTATTCACATATCTTGAAGCCTTTATTATACCTTTTTTATCTCTAATATTGTTTTATTTGTGTCTTCTCTTTTTTGATTATTCATGACTTGATAAAACTTGGTTCTACCCCTAAGAAACTAGATTTTAGTTACAGTATGTATGGGATTTGCTTTAAAAAAATGAAGAGTAAGGCCAGGTGCTATGGCTCATGCCTATAATCACAGCACTTGGGAGGTCAAGGGTGGCGGATCAATTGAGGTCAGGAGTTCAAGACCAGCCTGGCCAACATGGTTAACCGTCGTCTCTACTTAAAATACAAAAATTAGCTGGCTCTTATGGAAGGCGTCTGTGATCCCAGCTACTTGGGAGGCTAAGGTGGGAGAATTGCTTGAACCCAGGAGGCAGAGGTTGCAGTGAGCCAAGATGGTGCCATCGCACTCCAGCCTGGGAGACAAAGCTAGACTCCGTTAAAAAAAATCCACTGGCTGGGCATGGTGGCTCACGCCTGTAATCCAAGCACTTTGGAGGCCAAGGCGGGCAGATCACCTGAGGTCAGGAGTTCAAGACCAGCCTGACCAACATAGTGAAACCTCATCTTTAAAAAAAAAAGAAATCCACTATCGGTATATGGGCACAAAGGCTAATTATATCAAGACTTCATTCACTTTATGACATAACCTCAATGAGTCAATGATTACAACGGCATTTACTAGCTGGACTCTATCCTCAGAGAGCAATATTCCTTCCCTAATCTAACCACTTCTCCTTAACGGTTCTATTGAGTCTCATGAGATTCATGGTGAGGCACCAACAAAATCTCTATATACTCAGCTTTCTTTCTGGTCATTCCTCTGGGGTCACTGCTTCCCCTTCAACCCTCTTAAGTAGTAACTGATTTCTTTCTATACCCCTCTGGTACTGAAGACAAAATCAAAACCATCTAGTGTCAATGTCACTAATTCAAATTCCTCCCTTTCCATCATATCTTGAATCCACTTCAAAGTGTTCATTCTTACCACTCCATAAAACTTGCCAATGACCTCCACATTGCTAAATCTAATAGTGAATTCTCAGTCTTCAACCTGACCCACCAGGAGCATTTGACAGAGTTTATTACTTCCTCTTCCTCAAAACACTTCATTTGGCCTCTAAATATCCTTCTTGTCTCTCAGTTCTCTACTTTTCTAGCTACTCTTTCTTAGTTTCCTTAGCTGGATTCTCTTTAACTTGATCTCTAAATATTTTGGAGTACCCTTGAACCTCTTTTCTTATCTACAGTCACTACTTCCCTAGGTGATTTCATCCAAGTTCACAGCATTAAATACTATGTATATACGGACAATTCCCACATTTAGATTCTTAACCAGGAACTCAATCCTGAACTCTGGGAGGTTTCAGTTATAGATGTAAAGGTGACCCTTGAACAACATGGGCATTATTGGTTCCAACCCCTGAATAGTCAAAATGCTGCATATAAATTTTGATTTTCCCAAAACTTTACAATAGCCTACTGTTGATTAGAAGCCTTACTGATAACATAGTCAATTAACGCATACTTTTTATATATATCATATACTGTATCTATACAATAGAGTACAGGAGAGAAAACATTATCAGGAAAATCATAAAGAGAGAAAATATATTTACTATTAATTAAGTGGAAGTGGATCATCATAAAGGTCTTCATCCTTGACATCTTCACATTGAGAAGGCTGAGGGGGAGCAGGAAGAGGACTTGGTCTTGTTGTCTCAGAGGTGGAGGAGGGGGAGGAAGTAGAGGAGGCAGGAGAGGCAGACAGCGACTTTATAAAAACACATCATGATTTCTGTCTGACTCTTTTGCTTTTTCATTTCTTTAAAAACGTTTCTATACAGTACCAATCCTTCTTCCACCATTTCCTTCAGTTTCAGTGCCCATATCATAGAAGGGTCTATGTTGTAAACTAAGTCAAAAGCAGTCTTGAATAATCTGAACCCTTTTGCCAGATTGACTAAAGTCAATTTGTTTTCTGGCACTGCTTCTTTTACAGCTTCTTCCTTATCACCTGGCACTAGTTTAGAAGCACTCATTTCTATCAAATTGTCTTCTGCTAACTCTTGGGTTTAGTGTTTATTAGCTTTTTTTTTTTCTTCCTTTTTTTTTTAAGACAGAGTTTTGCTCTGTTGACCAGCCTGGAGTATGCAGTGGCATGAGCTTGGCTCACTGCAACCTCCGCCTCCCAGGAGAAGGTGGCATGTAGGATTACAGGCATGTGCCACCACATCCAGCTAATTTTTTATATTTTTGGTAGAGATAGAGTTTCACCATATTGGTCCGGCTGGTCTCGAACTCCTGACCTCAAGCGATCAGCCTGTCTTGGCCTCCCAAAGTACTGGTGTGAGCCACGGTGCCCGGCCGTGTCTGTTAGCTTTTGAATGTCTCTAAGGTCCATATCTTGAAATACTTCACTCCCTATCTTTTTTGCCATATCCACAATCTCCTTTAGGATTTCCATGACTGGCTCTGCTGTCAATCTTAAGTCATGGACAAAGTCTGGACAGAGTTTTCTCCAGCAGGAATTTATTGCTTCGGGCTTGACGGCCTTCAGAGCTTTTTCTGCAATGATGGCATCTTCAATGGTGTAATTCTTCCAGACTTTCATGATGTTCCCTCTATTGGGGTTCTCTTCCACAGCAGTAACAATCTTTCCCATAGATTAGCTCGTGAAATGAGCCTGTAAATGTCTGTATGAACTCCTAATCTAGAGGCAAAACCAGAGACATTGTGTTTGGGGGCAAGTATACCACTTTGACACCTTCAGTACTGAACTTATGGGGTTCTGGGTGGCCAGGAACATTGCTCAACATCAGAAAAATTTTAAAGGCGGTCCCTTACTAACAAGATACTTTCTGACTTCAGGCACAAAGCCTCAGTGAAATCAATCCAGAAAAAAAGGTTCTCTTTTTTTTTTTTTTTTTTTTTTGAGACGGAGTTT
>NW_016107875.1:1142887-1154187 GCF_001604975.1 Cebus imitator | reverse complement strand
TAATAGAGTTTCGCTATTGCTACCCAGGCTGGAGTGCAACGGCGCAATCTCAGCTCAATGCAACCTCCACCTCCCAGGTTCAAGTAATTCTCTTGCCTCAGCCTCCTGAGTAGCTGGGACTACAGGTGCCTGCCACTGTGCCCAGCTAATTTTTTGTATTTTTAGTAGAGACGGGATTTTAGCATGTTGGCCATGCTGGTCTCGAACTCCTGACCTCAGGTAATCCACCCACCTCGGCCTCCCAAAATGCTGTGATTACAGGCATGAGCCAACACGCCTACTCATCTTGACATTTTCTAAGCCAAATCTCTTTCAGATATTATCAAACCATCCTCTGCTGGTATTAAACTTTCCAGGCTTAGATCCTTCACCTTCCTTTTACTTTTGAGTTGTCATATAATGACTTCACTTTTTCTGGAACCGCATTAGAGTCTATGGCTATGCCTTTCTATTGCAATCCTATACCCACCTAAAAGCTGCATTGTCAATACAAAATAGTTATTTCACAAAAGGTGCAAGGTTTTCATGTCTGCTGGCGTAGCTGAAGTAAGTGTCTCAAATTTCCTTTTCACAGTGGTTCTTACACTGGATTCATTTATCTTGAAATAGTGAGCAACTGCAGTTGCAGACCTCAATCTATAGGACATATCAAGCAATCCAACTTTCTCTCTTAATGTCATGACTTTTCTCTGCTTCTTGGGAGTATGTCCAGCATCACTAGTTACACTTCATATGATTCCCATGATGTTATTCAAGGTTTACGGTATTGTACTAAACATGATGAAAAGACAACAGAGATGTCTTTTCACTGGGATAGGCAATTTACTGGAGAGACAAACTGCTCATAAGCAACATACAGTGTTTTTAGCAGATATGACATCATACAATGTTTTTAGCAGATACAACAGCTATATCAGCATCATACAGTGTTTTAAGCAGATACACTTAAGCTTACCAAAACAGCAACAGGAGGTGACTATGAAATTATTACAGTAATACAGTACATACTGCAGTTAATTTTATGCAGTTATGATGTAACACATCTTTATGTTTGTTTACATCTCTTGACTGCAGGTGGTCTGGAAATGTTTGTGTAAGTTTTAATACATTTTAACTTTTTATAATACATTTATGTATATTTTATGGTAAGAAATGATAAAATACACTAGTATCTACATATACTTTATGCACTCATGACATTTTTTTTTCTTAATTTTTCCACATTTCTAGGCTATGTGGTTCATCTGCTATTTTTTCAAATTATTAGAAATTGCCACAAAATTTTCTAATATGCATATTTAAAAAATCCATGAATAAGTGGACATACACAGTTCAAATTCATGTTGTTTAAGGGTCAGCTGTATATTTCTATCTCTAGCTCACATTTTTCTCCAGGCTTAAGATCCATTTATCCTACTGTCTACCCCTCTAGTTGAGTATCTCAGAGAAATCCTACAAAAATCATATCAAATGTAAACTCAATCTCCACCCACAGTTCTACCTCTGAAATGTGCCTTTCTTCAAGTGTTGCTGTTACTTGCAAATGGAAGCATCACTGTCTCAACTGTAACATCCATAAACGTAGACATTATCCCTGAGGCCTCTTTCTCCAGCCTTAATATCTGATCTATCCTGTTGACTTTATCTTTTTAAATATTTCCTGAATGTTTCCTCTTTTCTACACAACTATGTTTACTCTAGTCCAAGCTTCCATCACACCCAAACGAATATAGGTATCTTCTAACAGTCTTTCTGCATCCATGAGTGCTCCTCTGCCAATTCATCCTCCATGCCTTTTCTCTAAAACTAATCTGATCACATCTCTCTGCTTCAAGCCTTTAATACCTTCTCAGTGCTTTTAGGATAAAACAAGACTCCTTAATAAAATCCAGGTCTTGGATAGGACATCATGGTCTACCCTCACAGATTCATCTCTCATCAAACTGTGAATCACTCTCTACATTTTAGCAAGGCTAGTTTTCTTTCAGTTCTTTGAGCACATCATGATCCCTGGCCCTTTTGGGCCTTTACACACGGTGTTGCCTCTGCAGAATATGCCATCACTCACTACCCTACCGCCACCACCGCTCATCTCTTTATACAGCTTACTGCCTAATCAGTCTTCAGATGGCCTCTCAAGAAACACCTCCTCAAAGAAGCCTTCCACGACTCCTTTAACTCAGATGACCTTCTCCTCATACATGTTTATGACTGCATATATTACTATTTCTAAATACACATTTATTGTTATTAATTTGTGCTCAATGCCTGTCAATCCAAAAAGAACTTAAGCTCGATAGAGGACAAAAAGCCTGGTTCACTCTATTTCTTTTTTTTTTTTTGAGACGAAATCCTCGCTCTGTCACCCAGGCTGGAGTGCAGTGGCATAATCTCAGCTCACTGCAACCTCCACTTCTCTGGTTCAAGCAATTCCCCTGCCTCAGCCTCCCAAGTAGCTGAGATTACAGGCATACGCCACCATGCCCAGCTAATTTTTTTGTATTTTTAGTAAGATGGGGTTTCACTATGTTGGCCAGACTGGTCTCCAACTCCTGACCTCAGGGAATCCACCTGCCTCGGCCTCCCAAAATGCTGGGATTACAGGTGTGAGCCACCGTGCCCAGCCTGGTTGGCTCTATTCTATCTCTAGTAGTCAGCAAAAAGGACACACAAATATTTTTTCAATGAATCAATCAACATAGGAATGACAGTGACACCCGTGCAATCAAGCAGTACTGCCTAAGAATGGGACTTGGAAAGATAAAAGGGACCAGAATAACCATAGGAAGATATTACAGTTTAGGAATCAAGCAGAGGAAAAAAAAAATTTTTTTTAAGCCGTCAAAAAGTTAGAAGGAAAAAAAAAAAGGAAATAGAATCATTTAGCCATGTAAGGATAACATTCCAAACACAACAGGCCATCGAACTTGACAAACAGGCAGTATCTTGTGATCTGACAAAATTAATAATGTGAGGCGCAGAGAAAGGGAAAATATGTGGGGAGAAGCTCGCACCTTGTCATCCTCTGAAGTACGATTTTTAACTTTGTTGGTATACTAAAATTACCATGACGGTGCGAATCAAACAATAAATCTAAAGAAATATGCGTGCCATTTTAGATTTCAACATTATTCCTCTCTATCCACATGAGTCATTTTCGGCCGACTGCATACATAATGTTTACGGATAAATGTTTTAACATTTGCACCTGTAACGTTCTGTTTTTCAAAGACCTTACCTCCCAGAATCATCAAAACAGACCTCCGTGTGTCCCTCCGTATGTCCATATCTCATTGGCTTCCGTGTGGCCGGCATCTTTCCCTTTATCTACCTGAAAATGTTTTATAAAAGCCAGTCTTATTATTTGAAATGAGAGAAAAGCAGCGAGGCTGGGGATCGAAAGACAGCTTAGTTTCCTCCAGGGCACGCTCCCCGCAGCCCGGTTTCCCCTCCCGAGTGACACCAGCAGGATAAGGCGGAGGGTCTGTCAGACAATAAGCCGGGAAAAGAACACGCATGTCCTTGGCGGGAGAGGGCAGCCAGAGTGGGGACTCACCTGGGTGACCGAGCCTCCGCGACTCAGGCTCCTCAACAGCCGCTTCCCGCGCTTCGGCTCGCTCACCAAAATGCGCCTGCGCCGACCCGCCCACTCCCAACGCAGGTCCCGCCAGAGGTCGCGGAGTGGTGGCGTCAGCGGCGGCGCCCTCCGCGTGGAAATTAGCCGGTCTCCTGGGCAGTGAGGGAGGAAGGGAGGAAGGGAGAAAGGGAGGAAGGGAGGAAGGGAATGAGCTGAACACGGAAGTGGTGGCGGCGCCCAGGGACCTGGCTGAGGCAATGACTGTGACGGCTAGGATGGGACCAGAACGCCGAAGCGGGATTAGGGGTGGCAGAAAGGTATCTGCTTTGTAAGACCCACACGAGGTGCCGGAGTGGTTGGGCCTCCCCTCCCCACTTAAGCAAGCGCCCTGAGTGATGGCGATGGTGATGGCAGCAGTTACTCTGGCAACCCCAGTTAAGCTGCGCTCCAGGAGGTGAGTGGGGGAAGGGTGGCCGCTGCTGGTCTCGTAGGCCGGGGTCTTGTTCCTGCACTCCAGGGTCTCCTCCCGGGCCACAATACCCGGATTCCTAAAAGGATCCGGTCCCTTCTTGGGGCCCAGTTAGCAGACAGATCTTTGAGCATCTTCTCTGGAGAAGAAGGCGAGATCTTTTCGAGCCTCTAATCTTGGCATCATTCGTGCCCTCACCTTGTCGCTGCTGTAGAGATAAAGGAGGAATGACTTAATTTCAGCTCTGGTTGGTTACTCTTGGTCACTGAAGGTATGGGGTATATACATTAATGTTTATTCCTTGCGATTCTGTATACCCCTTTTGAAGAAAGTAACTTGTGTTCTCTATTCAGAGCCTACCTAAAGTTTACTGAACTGAATGTTTAGAACCAAAAGAAGAGTTGTAACTTAACTGCGTTGAGTGCTTACATTTGATCCATGCAGTATCTGCTAGAGTCTTGGCCACTAACATTATCCAGATTGGTACACCAGCTTCTGATGAAAACCTTCAGAATGATATTCTTTCGTTCGTACTTATCTTTGAGAATTTTTCAATGTTTTTGTGTTACCATCCAGTACCAATCACATTTAGTTGATGACCTAAGTGAGATGTTTTCTTCTGTTGAAGAGGTTTCCCTATTTTTTTTTAATGTAGTTCCATTGTGAAAAGTTGCAAGCACACAGGCAAACCGTCGTGTTCTTACCTTGATGGCATTGTGTGAGGCGTTGTTTTTAGTACTAGAGCTCCAGATAGCCTTGCTAGACGCAGAGGTTTGTATATGAATGAAGGGGAAGAATGACTGCTTAAAAAGAACTTGGGATTTGTGGGAAAATAACCCACCGTTGATTTCCCGAAAGAGCAATGGTACCTGAGATGATGCTTTCTGAGTGACCTAATTTTTCTTTGGAGATCATTTGTTTTTTGGATAGACCGGTTTATAAATGCTTTGTTCAAGTAACTTGCTGTCATTGGTTAAACTACGTGGAGTTCAAGATGAACTCACATAATAGTCAACTCTATGTTGAATAAAGCAGGGGGAGATTTCTGGTTAGTACTATTCAGAGCTCAGCATAAGAAGAATCTCCAAATTAGAACAAGTTATAGCTATAAAATGCCTTCACTGTAATATCTATAATATCCATGTGACTTTAAGACTATGATTGGCGTCCACACATCTGTCTTTTTCTCTTATCAATCAAACCATTTGATTCATACGTTAAAGAACAATTTTCTTTGCAGATTTCGCATGTATGATAAGAGCTTGAGCCTCCGAGTTCTACAGTCCTAGGTTTTAATTCTACCTGGCACTTATATGACCTTGAATATGTTCCTTTACTGAAAATCGAATTCCTCATCTCTAAAATGCAGATGACACCTACCTCCACTGCATTGTTAGAGTATATAGGAGATACTCATGGATATGTAAAAGTAATTGTTATTAATGTCTCATGTTATTAAAGGGGTACTTTGGATGGGTATTTAGTGGTTTTTGTTTAAAGTGGGATTTGTTTCAATAATTATCCAGTAGATTTTTCAAATGTTAAAAAAATGTATTCTTGCTTTTGCTAGTATAATGCTTTCACAATTCCATTTGTTTCAGTCAAATGTCTGCAAATGGTAATACCTTCAGTGAATTTATGGTCTTGTGGAGGGAACTAGACATTCATACAGTAGGACAAGATGATAGTGCAGTAATGAAAGATGTGTAACTTAAATATTAGCAAACTTGTCTAGTTAGTTAAAATAATACAGTTTTTAAAAAAGAACTCAGTGTAGCCATGTTACTGAATATCAAAAATTTTCGAAATAGAGTTATTTATCATTAACAGTGCTTATCTCATAGGTGTGGGTGGCTATTTGAGCTGACTGAAAATGATACCAAAGTCACAGATTGAATTGCAGCTTTGCTGTGTTGTAACCACTTATACTACCCTTAGGCTCACTAATTTTGTTGGTGTCAAGGGCCATTGAGTGAGAAAACATGGGTACATTTGCCATTCTACCGATGATGGTATTACCTATGTAAAATCAAGTGATCTTACAGAGCTTATCTAAGAGGATATACCAGTACTGGCTTATGGAAGGAGTTTTAAAAATAATTTTCTATTAAAATATGTACTTGGTGCAAAAGTGATTAATCTTGTGAAAGGTAAGGCTAGAAGAGTGTAACAATAGCTAAGGAGACCAAAATATTAAAAAAGGAACATTGAAGGCACTTTAGAAATGCTAAGATTTTTGTATTTCTGAATGTGTCCTGAAAATTCCTAGCCTATTTAATAATTTGGGGGTAAAGTGTTATTTATTTCGTAAATAGTACTTGCCTGTATGTAAACTTCATATGATATAAAAGGCAATACAGTAAAAGTCCCCCCACTACTCATACTCCCAGCTACCCAGTTCCCCTGGCTAAAAGACAGCCAGTATTTGATTCTTATATTACATTAACACTAGATCCTTACTAGAGCAAGATGAGATAATCAGTGTTTTATAGATAGAAAAACTAAGACAGAAAAGTTTTGATTTATCTCACACACCTTTGAAATGTCAGAGCTGGAAATAGAACCCGGGTCTTTCACCTAGTCCAAGGTAGTCTACCACACTGATTCTTCAAATCATAGTTGTTGCCACAAAATTTAGAATGTAGTAAAACATGATGTCAGCTGGGCGTGGTGGCTCACGCCTGTAATCCAAGCACTTTGGAAGCCAAGGTGGGCGGATCACCTGAGGTCGGGAGTTCAAGACCAGCCTGACCAACATGGTGAAACCCCGTCTTTAAAAAACAAAAATAAATACATAAAAGAAAAAAAAACCAAAAACATAATGTCTAAAGTCACCGTTTTTTTTGAGATGGAGTCTCACTCTGTTGCCAGGCCAGAGTGCAGTCGTGTGATCTCGGCTCACTGCAACCTCCGCCTCCTGGATTCAAGTGATTCTCCTGCCTCAGCCTCCCAAGTAGCTGGGACTACAGGATGGACTTGATATCTTGACCTCATGATCCACCTGCCTTGGCCTCCCAAAGTGCTGGGATTACAGGCTTGTGCCACTGTGCCCAGCCGAGATCACCTTTTACTAATTTGTAGGAAAAACTTGTTACCCAACTTTAAATGTAAGCATATGTAATTGTTATAAAGCAGTGAAGAGAATATAATAAAATTTTGTAAAATCTTTGCCTCTTTTCTATTTAAATCTACTAAGTTAGCTTTTAAAAAGCTACAATTTTTCTGTTAAAGAATTTAAAACTTTTTAAAAGAATATATTTAACATCAGGAATAATATGGTAATTTGTGATACTTCAGAAATGCTTGAGCTTCCTTGATTTCACGTTTCTGAGGCACATTTTTCTGCAGAATTTTTAGCCTTACATGTAATATTTGTTTCCCTTCTCTTTTTTCTTAATTTTGCTACTTTCCCATCCCTCATTTTTAATCATGGAAAGATCTGAGTAATACTAGGAAGCGGCCAATATTTGTTTTCATTAAGTTCAGTGTATGTTATTTTCATACATTTTATTCTTGGCAGTAAAAACATGAAGTGGCTGGCATTATCCAGATTTTACAGTGGGGGAACTTAAGCTAAATTAGATTTTTTTTTTAAGCAGGTAACATACCTAGTGAGTGCAAAGTCTGAATTTTAGCCCATATTTGACAATTTCACAGCTCACACTATTTCATCTTCACCATGCTTATTTTTAAACATAGTATAGTGAAAAACAGTATAGGTTGTTAATTTTTTACAGATCTTTAAAACTTTAAATTTTTCTCTTTATGTTTTATTGGTCTTATAAGAAAAAAGAACAAGAAATAGGCCAAAATGTCAAAATTGCCTGCTTTTAAGTAATGGAATTATAGCTGTTTTCCCCTCCTTTTTAAACTTTTCTGACTGGTCCATGTATTATACAATGAGCATATATTGTTTTTATCATAGAAAATTACAGATTAGAAGAAAAAAATCTGTTCAATCTAATTTATTCCATGAAGTGTTACAGTACTATATCTTAAATATTCTGTTTCTAAATTCTGTTAATCTTCCTTCTACTTTTAGAAGTTCAGGTACTGCCAGCTCATAGTTTTCTGTTTTCTTCACTCTAAATTAGCCTCTTCAGTGATAGGGGTTCCAAGACATCTCTCCTTATCTTTAGCTAAAGCTTAGGTAATGTACACTCATGTTAACAGATTAGCCCGCTAATGTTTCCCCAATATTTGTTCCACAAAAGGATTTGTGGCAAAGTAAAGATAGGAAGCTATGGCTTATACAGATTTCTTTACTGAGGGATCTCTTGGGAACGCTTGCTAAATATGCACTGTAAACTTTGAGAGAAGAAGCATTTCCCAAACTTATTTGACAAGAGAAGCTTTTTTTCTCCAGAATATGTGTTAACATCTTTCGGAACTAGCGTCTACAAGAGTACAGAGTGGGCAAAAGTGACATAAGTAAACTATACTTAGCAAAGAAAGTGGAAAAAGTGGGGAGAAAGGGAAAGGAGGGTGCAGTGCTTCTAAATTGATGATTCGTTTTTAGAAAATTGCCATTAAGTCCCTGGCTCAGTAGCATGAAAAAAGGAGATACTGTAAAATATTTACTGGAAAATGAACCTGTATTACTTTTGTAATGAGAAAAACATTTGTTTTTTAGTCAGATATTTTTTCATACAAATAAACCCATTTTCACATTTTTTTCTTAACATTCCAAGGAGTTCATCCGTTATCTGCTATCCATTGACTTCCGTTTGTGGAGCCTAAACGTTTCTACAGAATCCAACTCAAATACACGGACTATGATCAGAATGCTTTCAAGGAGTTTTTGGGCACATAATGGCAGGTAAACTTTGGAATCATGAATTTGGTAGGGAAAATAATCAGGCTTAATTACTACCATATTAATAATATATTTGTGCATTATTAATGTAGTATACTGAATTAGTCTTTATAAGATCAAATTTATTTCAGTGTAGTGTTTACATTAATTGTGGTCTTAGATGTATGTCAGCATTGTAGACATAAGTAGTTCAGTGAATAATTAATGTATGCAATAATGCTGTTATCCAACATCGTAGAGAATACTATGAATTTCCAGATAAAGGAAGCTTATCCTTTTAATTATTGGATTTTAATTGTTTTCTGTAGAAATCTTGAATTAAAATCACCTTTTCAGCCTTAGTCAGTATTACTAAATATTATTTAAATATTTTGTAGTGAAAATTGACATAATGGACACTCATTCTGTTATCATTGTCATTGTAATTTGTGGTAGAATCTGGGACCAAATAGTGGCAGAATCTAGGAACTTGTTTTCTTGAGAAGGCTTTTATGTAAACTTGCTTTTTAAATATTTGCTTTTTGCTCATTAAGAAATATGACTTTAAAAAAAAAAAAGATGTCATTCTGTACTCCCCAGGGCAATGTCACATAGCTGCCTTCATAAAAAATTAATTATTGAATCGAGCCAAAGCAGCCTTTTCCCAAGTGATTCTTTCACCTTCTTTTTAAAAAGCATTTTTGCAGCTACAGTCAAAGATCTTTGATTTGTCAGCATCTTTCAAACTATCACCTTTGATTTTTGGGTCACTTAAAATTATTCTTGAAGCCACCTTATCATTTCCTCTTCTACCTCATTTATACAAAGTTTTTGTAAAATTTTAAGAATTAATGATAGGCTATCTGGAACAACTCGTTCAGATTAAGAACCTACACTTTTTTTTGCATTCAGGTTTTACATGTATGGACAAAATTCCAAAGCATGTTTTCAAAATACTCATCTTTGGTCTTTATAACAATAAAAATAATTTTTCACTCACTAAAATTAATAGTTATTTTTATTGAAAGAAATATGATTTTTTTTCTATTTTAGAATTTTGGTTCAAAGAAGCTTCTGGAAGAGATTAGAAAATTCTCTTTAAAGTATATGGTTTGATATCTCTCATTTTTTTAATAACAGAATCAAATGCTGGCGAAAGAAATTCTGAATATCTTTTTTCTAACAAGATCTCTCCATAGCATAGGGTTATTTTTAAGCAGTTACTTTCTCGGTAATTATTAAGATTTTATGTACGCCAAAAAGTATATGATTAAATGCATGTGTTTTAAAAAAATATATCTATCTGCAAAGTAGCTTCTGAGAGCCACTTGTTATTTCTGTAATGGTTATGAAATTTGGAAGACTGTTATTTTGTAAAAGAAAATATATAACGACCAGGCACAGTGGCTCATGCCTGTAATCCCAGCACTTTGGGAATCACAAGGTCTGGAAATCGAGACCATCCTGGCTAACACATTGAAACCCTATCTCTACTAAAGATACAAAAAATTAGCCAGGAGAATCGCTTGAACCCAAGAGGTGGAGGTTGTAGTGAGTTGAGATCATACCACTCCACTCCAGCCTGGGTGATAAGAGCGAGACTCTATCTCCAAAAAAAAAAACAAAAAGCCAGGCACAGTGGCTCACGTCTATAATCCCAGCACTTTGGGAGGCTGAGGCGGGCAGATCACTTTAGGCCAAAAGTTCGAGACCAGCCTGGACAACATGGTGAGACCAGGCATGTTGGCTCATGCCTATAATCCCAGCACTTTGGGAGGCTGAGGCGGGCGGGTCGTTTGAGGTCAAGGAGTTTGAGACCAGCCTGACCAACGTGGTGAAACCCTGTCTCTACTAAAAATACAAAAATTAGCCAGGTGTGGTGGCATGTCAGTAATCCCAGCTACTGGGGAGGCTGAGGCAGGAGAATCACTTGAACCTCGGAGGCAGAGGTTGCAGTGAGCCGAGACTGTACCATTGCACTCCAGTCTGGGTAACAGAGTGAGACACTGTCTCGAAAACTAACAAACAAACAAAAAGATATAAACAGTACACTGAAAGTTAATAAAGAAACAGAGAGGACTGGCTGCCATAACTTATAAGCTTTTTGGAACTCCCATTCTTCTCTTAGGAACAGCACAGACAAATGTCCATCTGACAATGCATGATGGTAACATCATCGACCATATTCAGTACTAATATTAATTTTTGTAATTTTTAGACAAATATAAATAGAAAAATGTTCTTCTGCCTTTAAAGACTAAAACATCTGATGACATTCTGAACCATATATTGATAGGGCAAAAAATTACATTTTATAAAAGTAGGATTTCTTGAGCATGAACTTATAGTTTTCTAGCAAAAGAATAGCTATGTGAAATTTATATAAAGCTCTAATTCTGAGATAGATACAAAACCGTAACTAATCAGAAGTTTTTATTGCATTAACTCCTTTTTTTTTT
>NW_016107875.1:1123599-1142492 GCF_001604975.1 Cebus imitator | reverse complement strand
TTATGGACATCTGTATCATTAGCACACATAAAAACAATTAACCTAAAATCCAGACACACTTGATTGACTGGTACCTGTGACATAAAAGTTGGTAAGCCTTGCAAAAGAAAACCTGTTTTGCGTGTAAACTTGTTCTTTGGGTGAAGACATCAAATCATTCTGTAACTTCATGGTCTGTTGAGTTTCACCTGTATCTGACATGTGGTTCCCTTTTCACTTTGAAACATTAGTTTTCCTCCTGAAAATTATATTTGCTCACAAAAATCTCTTTACTTTGTAGTAACATTGGGCTAGAGACAGAGGTATTCTGTGATTTCTTATGAAGAAAACTGTAAAGCCAATAAAACTGGCTTCGGTGCTTTAACGAAACAACATATGTAGTCTTCGTTTCTTTTTTTAAAAAAAGAAAAAAATGAACATATATGTTAACATATATTGAGTACTTAACACATTTAGGACCTGAGCTGAATACATGCATTATGCTGTGTAATCCCGAACAGCCCAGTGAAATAGTGGCATTAGGACCTCAATTTTACATGTGAATGAACTGATGTTTCAAGGTTATATGGCTAGTACAAAACAGAAACTGGACTCAACCATGTTTCTAATGTCTGCCGTCACTATGCTGTGGGAATGCATCCTTGCCATCCATATACATGTATAGAGATACTGAGAATGTTAAAATGGTTACTGCTGGGGGATGGGATTATGGATATATTTGCTTTTTTGTTGAAACTTTATGCCTGGTTTGGGTTTTCCATGGTGAGCATGAATTTTCCCTTTCAGAAAGACTTAGTATCTTCTCTTTATCTCTAGGCTTCTAAAATTAGAATAATGTACTTTGACATTGAGTGGGCTCTTTCATTATGGAGGTGCCTGTCCTTATGGGAAATTTTCTAATATAGTTTATTTGATAATTTCCCCCATCCATTTTGTTATTTTCTATGAAATGCCTGTATTAATCTCTAATGTTCTTGTCTTTTCTGTCTAGTTCACCATTTTTTCCTATTTCCTGTATCAGTTCCTAAGCATACCCACCAACTTTTCTATTAAATATTTTATTTCAGGCCAGGTGCAGTGGCTCACGCCTGAAATCCCTGCCCTTTGGGAGAAGTGGGCAGATTGCTTAAGCCCAGAAGTTTGATACTAGCCTAGGCAACATGGCAAGACTCCATCTCTACAAAAAAAATACAAAAATTAGCCGGGCATGGTGGCACGTGCCTGTAGTCCCAGCTACTTGGAAGGCTGAGGTGGGAGGATCACTTGAGCCCTGGGAAACAGGTTGCAGTGGGCCGAGATCATGCCACGGCACTCCAGCGTGGGTGACAGAGTGAGACCCTGTCTCAAGAAAAAAAAATTATGGCTGGGCGCAGTGGCTCACACCTATAATCCTAGCACTTTGAGAGCCTGAGGCGGGTGGATCACAAGGTCAGGAGTTCAAGACCAGCCTGGCCCAAACATGGTGAATCCCTGTCTCTACCAAAAATATTAGCTGGACATGGTGGTGGGCACCTGTAATCTCAGCTACTCGGGAGGCTGAGGCAGAGAATTGCTTGAACCTAGGAGGCGGAGGTTGCAGTGAGCTGAGATTGCACCACTGCACTGCAGCCTGGGGGACAGAGCAAGACTCTGTCTCAAAAAAAAAAAAATTATTTCAGCAATCATATTTTTAATTTCAAAAAAAAAAAAAAATCTTATTCTAGTTGTCTGCCCTCCTTTCATTTATTTATTTATTTATTTTTAGAAGGAGTTTGGATCTTGTCACCCAAGATGGAGTACTGGGATGCAATCCCAGCTCACTGCAACCTCGGCCTCCTGGGTTCAAGCAATTCTCCTGCCTCAGCCTCCCAAGTAGCTGGGATTACAAGCACCACGACCATGCCCAGCTAATTTTTGTATTTTAGTAGAGACAGGGTTTCACTATGTTGACCAGGCTGGTCTCAAACTCCTGATCTCAGGTGATCTGCCCACCTCGGCCTCCCAAAGTGCTGGGATTACAGTTGTGAGCCACTGCCCTAGCCCCACCTCCTTTTCATAGCATCTTACTTATTCATAGTTGTAATATCTTCTCTTGACTTGAAAGAAGTCAGTTTTAGTGTCTGCTCTTTCCATAGTTGTTTTCTCCAAGTTCTGTATGTTTTGTTATTTCATATATGTTAGAAACTTCCTCAAAAGTCATTTTAGTCTGTTCTCATGCTGCTAATAAGGACATAACCAAGAATGGGTAATTTATAAAGGAAAGAGGTTTGACTCACTGTTCCACATGACTGGGGAGGCCTCACAATCATGGCAGAAGGTGAATGAGGAGCAAAGTCACATCTTACATGGCGGCAGGCAAGAGAGCTTCTGCAGGGGAACTCCCATTTATAAAACCATCAGATCTCATGAGACTTACTACCATGAGAGCAGTATGGGGGAAACTGCCTTCATGATTCGGTTATCTCCACCTGGCCCTGCCTTTGACACATAGGAATTATTGCAATTTAAAGTGAGATTTGGGTGGGTACACAGGCAAACCATATCAAGTCTGATGACCCATGAGTGTTCTTTCCTAGTTTAGAGTATACAACTATGCTTCCTGGAAGCTGTGTGTGAGTAGGCAGGGCCTGTGGACGTGTATGCTTCACTGCATGGTTGGGTGGTCTTCCAGCTTTATGTTGGAGGATTCCCAGCTGTCAGCTTTGATAGGTCTTTTCTCTTTGGCCATTCTCTTTTCCAGAGAAGTGTTTTTCACTCTTCTGTTAGGGAGGTATAAATCTAGCTCCTGGAGTTCTGGGAGCTGGATGGCAGAAGAGAGCAAGGAACTTTTATTTGTTGCTGTTGTTTAGGCCCAATCTTCTCCTCTACCCTCGCTGTTTCCGCTATTTAAAATCCCAAGCCCATCCGGTTCAGTTTCTCCAAATAATAAGTGTCCAATTTCCTCTAGATGTGGGATAAGAAACAGAAATCTACCTGCTCTTAGGCAGAATGTCACCTTATCTCCCATGTTGCACCCTGTTCTCCACCCACACTTTCGGTAGCACCCAGTGCCTGTGGGTCCTGAACTTTACCTGCTCTGTTGACTTGCGTCTTATCTGTATTACCTCTGTGCCTGATGCCTCCTGTATCTCTGCTGCTGAGTCAGTTATTGTTCATTGATTTTCTGTACTTCTTTTTTATGACTTTGGTTATAGATATCTGTTCGTTTCATTGAAGAAGAGGTTTGTGATTTTTCTCATATTTTCTTGTTGATTGGACTGACTTCTGAGAGAAGGAGGGGCAAAAAGGTTTTCACTCTGCCATTTTCTGACTGGGGTAATTTTTGTTTTATAATAAAAAAAAAACAAAAAGCTGTTTTCATCTAGAGGGGAAATCAAGTTACACTACTCGCTGAGAAATTTAGGGCTAGGCTCAGTGGCTCACCCCTATAATCCCAGAACTTTCACTTGAACCCAGGAGTTCAAGACCAGCCTGGGCAACCGAAGGAGACTCTGTCTCTACAAAATAAATATTTTTAATTAGTCTTGCCGGTGGCACGTGTCTGTAGTCCCTGCTACTCCAGAGGCTGAGGCAGGAGAATGATTTGAGTCTGGGAGGTCAAGGCTGCAGTGAGCTGTGATCGCACCACTGTACTCCAGCCTGGGCGATAGAGACCATCTTAAAAAATAAATAAATAAATGTAATGAAATGGTAACAGTTATGACTAAGAAAGCATTATAATCACTGAAAGACTTTATAAGGAGACTTGGTTGCTTTTGAAGGTAGCAAGAAGTTTGAGAGAGAAATTGAAGTAGGGCCTTGGTAAAGGTGGGAATGTCGTCAAGAACACAGAGAGCTTAGCTCTCATATGGAAGTGAAGGAAGAGAAGGAAGACATGCCACAATTTAGAGGTAGCAAAGAGACAAGATTGGAGGTCACACTCAGAAGTGAAGTTCATTTAGTAAATAAGAGCGCCAAGCTTTTCAAACTTTAATAAATTACTCTTCATATTCTTCAGCCTACCTTGTTGCTTCTAGTTTTTGTTCAGTGGAATTTAGTCAGTGAACAGCCAAAGCATGCAGTTGAATACAATCTTGGCTATGCTAAGTGATGAAGTTTCTTTCAAAATTAGATAAGAAATATTTTTCCCTAAAGATCTTAAATGATTATATATCATTGAGCATATTAAATCAAAATACAGGTGTTCTTCCATATCCGTGGAGATTGGTTCTAGGACCCCTACAGATACCAAAGTCCATGGATGCTCAAATCCCTTAAAATAAAATGGAGTAATATTAGCACATAACATACCCCTGTCCTCCCAAATACTTTTAATCATTTCTAGATTACTTATCATACCTAATACAATATAAATGCTATGTAAAGAGTTGTTATACTGTATTGCTTTTAATTTATTAGTTTTTTTTTCCTTGAATATTTTCCATCTACAATTGGTTGAATCCAAGGATGGAGAACCCATGGATATGGAGGGCTGACTATAATAGCTATAATCACCAAATGGTGTTCTTTTTGGAGCTGGGGTAAGGCTGGGCGTGGTGGCTCACGCCTGTAATCCAAGCACTTTGGAGGCCAAGGTGGGCAGATCACCTGAGGTCGAGAGTTCAAGACCAGCCTGACCAACATGGTGAAACCCCGTCTTAATAAAAAAAAAAAAAAAAAAAGGAACTGGGGTCTCACTCTGTCATTCAGACAGGCGTGCAGTGGCACAATCACAGCTCACTGCAACCTCTGCCTCCCAAGCTGATACAATCCTCCCACCTTAGGCTCCCAAGTAGCTGAGACCACAGGCGTGTGCCACCACACGCAGCTAATTTTTTGTATTTTTGTTAGAGATGGGGTTTTGCCACATTGCCCAGGCTAGTCTCAAATTCCTTAGCTCAGGCAATCGACCCTCCCAAAATGCTGAGAATACAGACGTGAGCCACTGCACCCAGCCTTAGAAATAGTGTTCTTTATATGGCAAGTCTTTATTATTAGTTCACACTTTTAAGCACTTGCCAGTCATATTTTCCAATACAGATACTTGTTTCAAATTCTACTACTTTGAAAATGGATTCAAGTGTCTGTAGACATTTACTTGACTGTTGGGATTTTTTAAATTTTCCTCTGACATAATCAAACTTAATCATATCAGACTGTTGAGTATGACGGGATTTTTTTTTTTTTAGTTACAGAATTTATGTTTCATTTGCAAAAAAATTGAGATTATAGGACCCCTTTCCCCAGTTCCTGGCCTAAATCTTTTTTTTTTCTACCCCTACACCAAGACAGAGTCTTGCTCTGTCACCTAGTCTGGAGTGCAGTGGCGCCATCTCAGACCACTGCAACTTGGCCTCCTGGGTCAAGCAATTCTCCTGCCTCGGCTTCCTGAGTTGAGTAGTCGGGATTACAGGCTCCCGCCACAATGCTTGGCTGATTTTTGTATTTCTTTTTTTCCCCCCTTTTTTTAATTTTTTTTTTAAATAGAGGCAGGGTTTCACGGTGTTACCAGGACGGTCTCAATTTCCTGACCTCGTGATCCGCCCGCCTTGGCCTCCCACAATGCTGGAATTACAGGTGTGAGCCACCGTGCCTGGCCAATTTTTGTATTTCTAGTAGAGACAGGGTTTCACCATATTGGCCAGGCTGGTCTCAAACTCCTGACCTCGTGATCCACCTGCCTAGGCCTCCCAAAGTAAATTCCGTTTACAATCATTATTAGTCTTCATGAAACTCGGTATTTTACATTGCAAATTCGAGTATGTTTTACCAACTTCAGAGGAAAGGCAGTGCCTTATAGAAATTTATCTGATTGTATTTTCAAATATCAAGAATACAAAGGCGTATGTGTTTAAAATGGCAAATTTTTATCCAATTTTCTATTTTCTAAAAATTGCCTGAACTAATAGTAAAGTTGACCAGTTATTGAAGTGAGTTTAAAACACTGCATTGACAATGCTTACTGGGCATTTCTGTTGTTCAGTGGTGATTGTTTATTTAACAAATTCTTACAGCTTTACCACTTAAAATTGTTCATATTTTAATCAGTAGGGAAGGAAATATGGAGAAGGTGAAGGAACTGTGTAGGGTAGTAGTTTTCAAACACCAGCTCATGGATTTGTGTCTGTCTCCTACAAATAATTCACTGATCTGCTGTGAAATAAGGAAACTGTGGTAAGGAGAGATAAGCATAAGATATACTCCAGACTAGAAACTATTAAGATTTGCACATTTATTATGGTTGATAGAGGAGGCTTGGCTTTTTCTGTGTCACACTGAAAATTAGCTATGAGAAAGGAACTCTCTTCACTTTATGGCACTATTAAGTTATCATATATATTATATAGCATTTTATTTAAGTGGGAACAGACTTTTTCGTGTACTAACCATGCTTTTTCCTCTTGTGTCTAATTGAAGCTTAATATGTAAACTAGACAAGGTAGATGACAAATGGTTAATGGCTTTTTTTTTTCCTTTAGATACATCCAGAAAATGCCCAGAAGAAACTTCCTGCTGGAAAAATAGAAAAAGCAGTATTTATAACATTAGAATTTGTGGATAATTTGTTAAAATGGCAGAAAATAATGAAAATATTAGTAAAAATGTAGATGTAAGGCCCAAAACTAGTCGGAGCAGAAGTGCCGACAGAAAAGACGGTTATGTGTGGAGTGGAAAGAAGTTATCTTGGTCAAAAAAGAGTGAGAGTTGTTCAGATGCTGAAACAGTGAATGATATAGAGAAAACTGAAGTTTCTTTAAGGAACCAAGAAAGGAAGCACAGCTGTTCATCCATTGAGTTGGACTTAGATCATTCCTGTGGGCATAGATTTTTAGGCCGATCTCTTAAACAGAAACTGCAGGATGCTGTGGGGCAGTGTTTTCCAATAAAGAATTGTAGTAGTCGGCACTCTTCCGGGCTTCCATCTAAAAGGAAAATTCATATCAGTGAACTCATGTTAGATAAGTGTCCTTTCCCACCTCGATCAGATTTAGCCTTTAGGTGGCATTTTATTAAACGACACACTGCTCCTATAAATTCCAGATCAGATGAATGGGTAAGCACAGACTTGTCTCAGACTGAATTGAGGGATGGTCAGCTAAAACGAAGCAATGTGGAAGAAAATATAAACTGTTTCTCACATACCAATGTTCAGCCCTGTGTCATAACCACCAACAACATTTCGTGTAGAGAAGGTCCTATTACTGGCTCTGTGATGAACCTGGTTTCAAATAACAGTATAGAAGATAGTGATATGGATTCCGATGATGAAATTCTAACACTTTGCACAAGTTCCAGAAAAAGAAACAAACCCAAATGGGAATTGGATGATGAAATCCTGCAGTTGGAAACACCTCCTAAATACCACACACAGATTGATTATGTCCACTGTCTTGTACCAGACCTTCTTCAGATCAAT
Source organism: Cebus imitator (assembly GCF_001604975.1). NCBI lineage: Eukaryota > Metazoa > Chordata > Mammalia > Primates > Cebidae > Cebus > Cebus imitator. The sequence goes on along the minus strand of NW_016107875.1, from coordinate 1,135,117 downwards.
AACAATCCATGTTACTGGGGAGTGATGGATAAATACGCAGCCGAAGCACTACTGGAAGGAAAACCAGAGGGTACCTTTTTACTTCGAGATTCAGCACAGGAAGACTATTTATTCTCTGTTAGTTTTAGACGCTATAGTCGTTCTCTTCATGCTAGAATTGAACAGTGGAATCACAACTTTAGCTTTGATGCACATGATCCCTGTGTCTTCCATTCTCCTGACATTACTGGGCTCCTAGAACATTATAAGGACCCAAGCGCCTGTATGTTCTTTGAACCACTTCTATCCACTCCTTTAATTCGGACTTTCCCTTTTTCCCTGCAGCATATATGCAGAACAGTTATTTGTAACTGTACAACTTATGATGGCATTGATGCCCTTCCAATTCCTTCTTCTATGAAATTATATCTGAAGGAATATCATTATAAATCAAAAGTTAGAGTACTCAGGATTGATGCCCCAGAACAACAAAGCTAGTAACAGGATAGGAATATGGGAATGATAACATATATTTTCATTTAGTATTTTATTTTTGTTATGCCACTTTGAATTTTTCTACGAAGGCAGTGGTGTCCAGAGAAATCTCTGCCCTAAATTTTACTTCTAAATCCATTTTTTTAATGATACACTAATTGTTTAAGGTTATACACTAGAGCCTAAATAGATATTTTTTAACCAGGTGTTTGGTTTTTGTTTTTACCGTGTAGATTGTATACTTAAATTTTTTCTTTCCTGAATTTATACATGATCCAGGCATATTTGAAATTTGGTAGGCATTGCAAACACATTTGAATATTCTGTATTTCATACTTTTCTTCAAAAGGTAATCTTATGTTTTTTCCTACATGTGAAATATTTTGTTGATCTATGCCAGTAGTATTATATAAAATATACTTCCCCATCCCCCTTTTCACTGAGTTTGACATTCTTCAGTAAAGCTGAATGTTGTAATTCACCATCCCTACTAATGTTATTGACTTTTATAACTTACCATTAGGGATGTTAAAGGTAACAAAACCAAGTCAAACTTGCTGTGTTTTCATTTTAAATATTAACTCTAAAGCAGGATTACTAAATTTGATTAATCTGGTTGATGAGAACCAAATGAAAACATAACATTCTGGAGGTGCACTTACTCTTCTGCAATATGGCTGGATCATTTGTCATTCCTAAATAGGTCTTTCTCCTCAACCTAGAGGAGTTAAACCATCTTCAAAACATAATCTTGTTTCTTTCTCACTGGAAGCTTTGAAAATAGTAATAACACTATTAGTAGCTAGTAGTTACTAAAGTGCTAAAGCAATTGTGGGGTTTTTCTGTATTAGCTTATGAACTGTTACTTCTATTTAGCCCTTTTATAGAAACTCTGAGCTGTTACTTTGGGGAAATTCCACAGTCTATAAGCAGCCGCAAATTTCCACTAGTAATCAAAGAGTACCTAAGTAGTTTTTTATTATTTTAAGTTGAACTTTGATAAAGATTCAAGAAATAAACATGGAGCTCAGTATTCAGGAAGCTTCATATTGTTTTTGATCTACAAGTTCCAAATAATTATCTCTATTTCAGAATTAACTTAGGTCTTTAATGTGGCTTCAAGAAAAAGGAAAGCCATTTGACAGCTACATGACTTATGCCATACAAAACAGTACTGGACAAAAGGGGTGATCTTTTAAATTTACTGTCCCAGAAACAGGGTAACATTTTTAGAAACATCTTTAACCCAAGGTAACTAGTAAAAATAAATGGAGTGGTATCCTAACTTCTTTTTTTAAAGAGTCAATGAATAATAAATGTAGACACAGTTTTTCTTCTGGTAAGCTGTCTAACCCTTTGTACACATTGGCTTTTTTAATATGGTAATTGACTTCTTGATGCTAGTTTAGCTATATTAGGAAACTGCTTCTACCTGGATTGAAAGAAATTGGACTCATAAACTTCCAACTTAGAACAATGTTTCTTCATTATTGCTTTTATGTGAATAGCATTTCCCTATCTGGCAGTTCTTCTGTTAACATGAAGATGACATTTTTCCAAAATAGCTTTGAAATAAATTTTTAGTAATTATTACAAAATTAAACAAGGAAAATCTCTATTGCCATTATCTTCTATCATTTATTTTTCCTCAGTGATCTCAAGATTGTCTTAGTCTCAATGAGATGTAGCTACAAAAATTGCACCTCTCTCAGCAGTGATGAGGCTCAGGATATCATAACACCAGTGTCAGGATAAATATCTCTTGTAAAGATGATACTTACCTTTTGCAATGTTAGAAAAGTCTCATACTACCTCATCTTTATTGTGGCGCTTTTGTAGATCACTGAGAAGCTTATCTTATTAACCGATATGACACTTCCTAAATATCCATCTTTGGTGAAAGAAAATAGTGTGGTAGACTACCCATGATTATAGTTTTTTATCAGAATTTGATAAGATTTTCTGTTTCTGTGAAACAATTATTTTAAATATTTTTCTTTTAAAAATAACTTTTTATCAGTACAGAAAAACCTAAGGGACGATTAGCTTACAACTATTCTGTTAAGGGGTAGTTTTATAAAGAAAAATGATATATAATTATGTTGTCTTTTATAGTGTTAAAATTAGTATTTATATGAAAGTCAAGATCTAAGTACCTTTTCATATAATTCAAACTGATTGCTTGTGATATGTTTTCTCTGGCTTTTTTATTTTTTCAACTTCAAGGTATTAACAGCTATTAACACTTAAAAATACTGCCACATATGTAGCCTTGAAGTAGATGGTCTAATAAATGAGAGCAGGGAAGAGATTCATTGACTTTGAAATGATTTTTATTTTTCCTTTGGTATTTGCTACAGTGAAAAGAAATTTGGAAAGTAGATATATAAAGACTTGAGAAGGGAATTTTTTAAGGGAAATAAGGGAAAATAAAAGTAATAATTTTTTTAAAAAACATTAAGGAATTGGAATTCAGAAGGGTTACCCCCATCCTCTGTGTCTTTGTGAGGATATACTTGGAAGAACATCCAGTATTCAGAAACTAACCTATACAAAATGTAAACAATACATTGGTTGCACTATATAATTGAGTAAACTTTGAGTGGAACAATGTGGGAACGTATAAATTTGTCTAAAATTTTGTAACTCTTTTGTTGAACAGTGGGAAGATTTGAAAAGTGTAAATTCCAGAGTTGAGAAAGCATTTAGCATGGTGGAAATGTGGGGAGCTTATTGATGAGAGAGAATGGAGCAAAGCGAAATAAGATCAAATATTAAAATTAGGAATTTAGGCATTACCTCAGGGAAAAGCCTTGACAGTGAAAAGAAACTACTTAATTGCTAATAGCTAGTCTGGACCAGACACTTAACTGCGCTTTGGGAATCTTCCTGGGCGAATCAGGAAATAAACTTGACTTTTCTATTTTTCTTTGAAGCTTTACAAGACATACTCCCACTCCCATTTTTTTCCTAAGCCTACAGCATCTTGATTCATAGTATAATTCCTGAAGTATGCTGAATGGACTTTTTAAGGTTCCTTTGGCATTTTTGTATAGAGTTATATGTGATCTATCTATAACCATGTCATTCACCTAAATAATTCATAAAGGGAATGGTTTAATTTAAAGGAAGACCTAATAGGAAGAAGATTAAAGGAAGCTTTTAGTCAGCCTGTGGCTAGATTTATTGATTTGGTGATCAAACCTGTGTTCTTTCCTGAATTTCAGCTAATGGCCAACTGTGGTCAAAGAATGGCTTTCAGTTAGTTTTGACTTCTTAATTATAAATAATATAAAGAATGTCTTAGTAATTAGAAATCCTTTAATAAGTAGAACAAATGTGGCAAGTAGGACTCCTATCATTACACAAATTCCATTTATTTTTATAAGAAAAACACATAAACCATTATCATTTATTCATGAGCCAAAGCCATTAAGCAGATAAATCCAGTTATCAGCTTCCTGTCTCTGAAGTTTGGATCATTTTATAGATCCATGCAATAGAGAGCTTCCTTCCTATGAAACAAAAACCTTGAGAGTTCTTTTGTTTGTTTGATTTGTTTGTTTGTTTGTTTGTTTTTTGAGACAGAGTCTCGCTGTTGTCGACCCAGGCTGGAGTGCAATGGCATGATCTCAGCCCACTGCAACCTCCGCCTCTCAGGTTCCAGCAATTCTTCTGCCTCAGCCTCCCAAGTAGCTAAGATTACAGGTGCCCGCCACCATGCCCAGCCAATTTTTGTATTTTTAGTAGAGATGGGACTTTACCATGTTGGCTAGGCTGGTCTCGAACTCCTGACCTCAGGTGAACCACCCACCTCGGCCTTCCAGAGTGCTGGGATTACAGGCATGAGCCACCGTGCCTGGCCAAGATCTAACTCTTATATTTATTTTTCATTAAAAAGATTTCTTGTCACTCTTAGCTATAATTGAAATCCAAGAAACAGCTTAAGCATTCATTTTGGTAAAGCAAATTTCAAGGAAAGTAAAATTATAAAACATTCCTGGAGACAACACAAGAAAAACAATGTTTAAATGTAGAATAGCCTGTGTAATGTTAGGTAATGTAATGCACAAGTGAATAAAAGATTTTAAGTCAAGCAAACTACTGTTTCTACTTTGGAGGAAAAAAGTCAGTTTTACATTTTTATTTTAAGGAAAGAACAGAAAGCACAAAAGTTTTTCTTTATTAATGGCCTACTAAATATAAACAGTGCAAGAGTCCACCTGTACTATTCTTATACAGTAAAATATTAGACACAAAATGGAGGTAACTTTTTTAAATACATTGGCTTGGAAGTTGAAATGCAGATTAGTGGATATAACCCAATAGGGATTTTCAAATAAAGCCAAAGTCTATATTTTTCTTTCTAATTTTGAATAGATTACTCAGTCCTAAATCTTCTTTGCGTTTATTTCCTATAAAATGTGGATGATACTTGTCACTCTACTTCCTGGAGGTTAATTTTTCAGCAAGAGGTGACCCTGGGAGCATACTTTAAAATAATTGCTGTACAGCCATTGAGTACTAATGTGATGATAGATTTTCAAAATACTTCCTTAGTGGACCCTGCAGAATCACATTCACTTCTCTTAGACTGTAATAGGCTTTCTTGGCTTGTTTTAATAGTAGAGATAGCAGTACAATTTGAATTTATGGTTTAGGCTCTGCAATTACAGGAACAATTGCAATTTCCTCCTATCCTTCATATGGTCTGTGTAAATCTGATGTTTGCCTAACTTATTTTAAAAGTTGATTACATTTTCAGAAAATAAAGATAATCACTTTTGCCATGGTTATAATCAAATCTAAGCTTTCAGACTTGAGAGCCATGGTGTAAAACTCAAGGAGGTTTACTTAAATTATGCTGACTTTGCTAGAATTGGATAAATTCTGTATAAGCCAAGTATGAGTTCATATGTACTCGAATATACAGTTTTCACAAAGCTATTACTCTTGTCATCAGGCTTGTATGATCTACTACTTACCACGAAAGAAGTAGACAATTGCCACTTTTATTTCTAATCCTTAAGTTGAATATTTCTTCTTTGATGTAAGTTCGAATAAATTGATCTGGATAAATTTTCATTTCTTCTTAATTAAAACTTCCTTTGTAAAATCCAAAGGCTTTGTGTCTTATTTTAAAACATTATTATATGTCTTTACTTCACACATTCAAATTAGAATCTGAAAAAGATAGAGAAATCCATATTCTTACATATTTTCTAATTTATAATACACTCCTTTAATTTTTAGTGTTTGGGTCTTCCAGAAGCTGATGCCAAGATGTGATTAGAGGTGCAAGAGATTTATTTGGAGTGAAACACCTATAAAGATAAAGGAGAAGGGAGCAGAAGGTGGGAATTTTTCATACCACACTGAAAGTCTTGACACCGGAAGGAAGGATTGGGTAGGGTGGGCCTCGGACTAAAGTGCACCCACCTTCAGACTGCTAGATGAGGACTTGGTTCCCAAGCAAAGGTTGCTTGTAGACAAGTCCACAGGGGACAGGAATGGCCTAGATCTAGACCCTCCCCGCAAAACGTGCTCAGCTACTAGCTGATTGCAGGCAAGGATAAGTTGGAGGCTATCCATTACTGGTACACAGCACCAGGACTAGGGTATGGTGAGACACTTGGGCACAAATATCTGACTAAAAGACTAAGGAAGACAATGTTTTGGTGCAATATTCTAAAATCAGAATTGATGCAAAAAAAAAAAAATATGATGAGCAAGATACCAAATTTAAAATCAAACCTGACCAGATTACTGACTTCCGGTTGCTTCAGGCTTCAGCATAGCTCCACACGGCACTGCTGATTCACTATCCAATGAGGACAGGGTAGGTCCACACTACTCGTGTAATTTTCCATAGGCCTGTGTACCCTTATCCAAAAATAAGACCCTTGGCTTAGGTATTTGGAGTTCCTCTGTTGCCCTGTTTTCAGTGTGAGAATTGTGTGTTATGGAACACATCCAGAGATGTCTTCCTTTAAACAAGTTCATAGTTAAATGTCCACCCACTGACCCACTAATGCCTTACACAAAGCAAGATGCAACTGTACAACATACTTTTAGGATATTTTTACATGTTAAAAAAATGTATATTGGCCGTGCACGTGGCTCACGCCTGTAATCCCAACTCTTTGGGAGGCCAATCACGCGGTTAAGAGATGGAGACCATCCTGGCCAACATGGTGAAACTCCGTCTCTGCTAAAAATACAAAAATTAGCCGGGCGTGTGAAGTGCGCCTGTAGTCCCAGCTACTCCGGAGGCTGAGGCACGAGAATCACTTGAACCCGGGAGGTGGAAGTTGCAGTGAGCCGAGATCACGCCACTGCACTCCAGTCTGGCAACAGACATGACACTCCGTCTCAAAGAAAAAAGTATATTGCATATATGTATATATTTTGCACACCATATAATTATCACATCTTCTAACCTAGTTAGTAGGTTCCTTGACTGGGGTCATCATGTCATCTGTGCCTGACACAGGAGATGATGTTTATTCAAAAATGAACATGAGGGCCAGGCGCAGTGGCTCACACCTGTAATACCAGCACTGTGAGAGGTCGAAGGGTGGGGGGGATCGCTTGAGGCTAGCAGGGTGAGACCCCATCTCTACCAAAAATGCAAAAATCAACCGGGTGTGGTGGCACACGCCTGTAGTCCCAGCTACCCGGAGGCTAAGATGGGAGGATCGCTTGAGACCAGCAGGCGGAGGCTGCAGCGAGCCGAGATCGCGCGACTGCACTCCAGCCTGGGTGACAGAGGCCCGTCTCAAAAACAACAACAACAACAAAACATGGGAGAAGAGGCACTGATGAGGAAAAATGTGCAAAGACAACACATGTCAATTTATCAAGCTAATTTGCAAACGTCTTCCCTTTCCTGAATTAATCTTTTCCCTCTCCCCACTTGTGGCCCAGTATGAGTCCTCTGGTCAGGCTGAAATCTGAACGCGTCCGTACCCAGCCTTCTTCGAGGCCTGGCTGTAAAAACCGCTGAGCAAAGGGAATTCAGAACCAGCCCTCAAGCCACTCAAGACAAGTTAGCAATTTCCGCCGGGCTTCCCTGAATATTGCAGGCCACTGGCGTTTCCTCCGAGTCCTCGGAACTCCGGAAACTCCGGGAGCTTTCAGCCCGCCCACCAGGGGAAAGAGGCCCCGGGCGGGGGCCCGGTGGATCCCAGCCCCCCAGGTCCGGCGGGCCGCAGTACCGCCAGAGGCCTGCGGGGGGCGCACGCGGCACGGCCCGAGGGGAGGGGGTGCGCGTGCGGAGGCGGTGCGCTTGGCGCTTCCTGTTCCGGCGCCAGGAGGAGTCGCGCGCTGCTGCTGCTGTTGCCGCCGCTGCTCTCGCCGCAGTCAGTCAGGCTGCGCCCGCTTCTTCAGGGCCCAGTCCCTCGGACCCATCGCCGCTTCTAGACCCTACTGCGGTCTCGGATCTTGCCGGGTGAGGCTGCTTCGGTACTAGTGGGAGTCGTGGAGGGGAATCGGGGAGCTGGGGCTGTGGATCCCGCGGGCGCGGCCAAGCGGGGAGCGGACGCGGTAACGGAGGTGCGTCGAGTTACGTCCAGTGCTCGGGCCGTGGTCGCCTCCCTGGGACCGGAGCTAAGGGGTTCTCTCGGTCGTATTCCACCACGCTGCGGGTTGCCTCCGGATCGCCCCCCAGGGAGAAGGCTTCGGAGGCCGCTGACGTCGCGGCCGACGGGTTTCTGGGCGCCTGACGTCAGGTCTGGCTGCGGGGCGGGGCGGGCGCGGGCTGGCCCCTCCCCCACTCCTCGGCGGGCGCGACCCGCTCCGAGGCCGGTTCGCTCTGGTTGATCCCGGACTCCCTTTGTTTGTGCGTCCCTAAAGGGCTGTCGGCCTCGTGCCCCTTGGCCCCGATTTCCTCTCTACCCACACTCCATTATACCCATTCATTAATTTCTAATAAAAAGGGAAAGGCCTTAAAAGATTCTAAGAATCTCGTACGCTTGTTAATAATCCGCAGTGTGATAACGTTCTGGTTATGACTTGCTAGAGGAATTGCTCACGGCTACATTAGGTGAATACCCAGGGCAAACCACGAGAAGGGCAGATGTTCAGTGATCTCCTTTTTTAGGACTGAGGCGCACATACCTACGACAGCTTATACATAGCTGGAGCATTTTCCTCTTTACCTTGAAAACCAAGAGTACAGCTTTTAGTAGGTAAAAGATTCCAGTGTTAAAGCATCAGGCCAGAATCACTCGACTGAAAATTTTTTTTTTACCTTTACTGCTAGAGAAATACACACTTGGGAGTTGTAAAGGTCTGTTTTGAAAACGAACCCTTATTACAGGCAAAGGTAGCCTTCAGAAACATTTCCTGAGTTCTTTGTTCAATGCTGTTCTTTGGGGGAAGAATAGAAATTTTTCATGCCGGCATCTCTGAGCCCGCAATGCAAAGCAAGTTTGCTTCAGAAACTTTTGGAAGGAATTGCAGATATTGGAATGTTCTGTTCCTCTTTCCAGGAGGAATGGATAATATCCATCCCCAGTCTCTTAGCTGAAACTCTTGAAGCTAGCAGGTTTTGATTTCAAAAATCCTTAGGTTTTATCTTTATCTTTTTAGAAAGACAACATATTAGACAAGAGATAACACCCCCAGCAGAGTGGGACACCGCATAACCCAACATTAATATTTGCCGAAATAGATGTGAACATTCATTCTAAGTGGGGCCTAATAGAAACTATAAATAGTCTCAGGTCAAGTTTTGCCACCATGTAAGTTTTCTGCCAAACTTGGGAAAGTTTCTTTCATTTTCAGAGGTCTCTGGATTGAGAAGAGCAGATAAAGATTTATGGACCTAAAAGTAGCCATCGTAAAAGCTAGTATCTGCTGAGTTATTGCTGTATTCCAGGGAGTGACTAAGAGATTTGTTTATCATCTAGTCTCACAGCAAATCTATGATGCAATCTTACTTTGCCTCAAGTTTGGAGAGTTGGACTTGTCAGCTCTGGTGGAACCAACTAGCGAAGAGCTGAAGTTTTAGCTAGATAGCCATACATTAGCATTCACTCTTTTACCTGTAAGCTAGATATCCATATACAAAGAAAGACAAGAGAATTTGGTACTTGTTTTCCACCCAAGCACTATTTTAGGCACTTGGCTGGGCAGAGTCCCATTTAGTTCCTCATAACATTACTGGCCTTTTTTTTTTTGGACTGTGTGCTTTTCACAAATAGTATGGCCTGTTCTTTATAGTTGAAGAAGCAGGTTCATTCAGATGAGCCGACTCTTAGTGAAATAAGTCAGACCTTCATCTAAGGTCTCTGCTAAGACTTTCTTAGGCCTTCTCTTTCTTGCTATTTTCTAACCAATCTGAATGCTTATACTTCCCCACAGATTCTCCCAGTTTTTACACTAACTGCTCTTCTTTCCCTCGGTCCCATTTCACCACTGGGCATAATTCTTCTCCCAGCTTTTTTTTTTCTTTTTTTCCCCACCTGGGTACAGGTGGGCTAAGGCCGAAAAGGGCGTTAGCCTTCTCCCAGCTTTTATGATCCTTATAGACTGCTAAAGACATCACATCTCAGGAATCTCCATGCAATACTACTGATTTCTCTAAAGCCCAACACATCGTTTGGCACATATAGTCCAATAAGCATATAACTAAATGCCAAGAAATATTGCAGGTTGCATATCCCTTATCCCAAATGCTTAGAATCAAAAGTGTTTCAGATTTGGGGATTTTTTTTTTTTTTAATATTACACAGGTTGAGCATCCAAAATCCCCTTTGAGTGGCATGTTGGCACTCAGAAAGTTTCAGATTTTTGAGCATTTCAAAACCCCATTTTTTGAGTTGCCTAAATGTAAAAAATACAATCAGATAAATGAACCAATACTAAAAACTAGCATGTACTCTACCTAAATTATATATATACATCTGTATATATATATTTNGACCAGGATGGTCTCGATCTCTTGACCTCGTGATCCACCCGCCTCGGCCTCCCAAAGTGCTGGGATTACAGGCGTGAGCCACCGTGCCTGGCCAAAAGCCTTTCTTGAGTATAAATTTTCTTTCATGAGTTCAAGGTTACATTGGCCTCATTGTAATAACTTTTTATTTATTTATTTTATTCATTTTTCTTTTCAAGACAGAATCTCACTATATTGCCCAGGCTGGTCTCTAACTCCTGGGCTCAAGCGATCTTCCCACCTCAGCCTCCTGAGAAGCTGGGATTACAGGCACCCACCGCCACACCCAGCTAATTTTTTTGCATTTTTAGTTGAGACGGGTTTCACCATGTTGGCCAGGCTGATCTTGAACGCCTGACCTCAGGTGATCCACCTGCCTCAGCCTCCCAAAGCGCTGAGATTACAGTTGTGAGTCACTGCGTCTGGCCAATATTTTATATTTTCAATGATACATACCATCCCCCCACGCTAGACAAATCAACCCAAAAATTCTGATTTCACTTAGTTTCGCCTAATAAATATCTAAATTTATGTGGCACTTTATAGATTAAGTATGTTACTGTTAAATTTTTATGCAGTGGGTAGGAATTATAACTTCCACAAATGGGAAAGTGGTGTCTTATTGAGAAGTTTATTTTTGTCAAAAGATGCCATCAAAATGATTGATGTCCGGGTTTCATCACTGTGTAGTCCCACACTGTTTATCACTCCATCACAATTTGAAGGCTCTCTGAAATATCCATGAACTCCACTAGTAATTCATGGAGTTCAGCTTTTTACCCTAACAGCCATGAGAGTTTCCAAAACATTGTTTTAGTCTTCTAGTGTATGTCAAAAGAAATTTTGTACTGTTTTAAAATTACTATTCTTACTGCTCAGAGAATAAAAATTATTTTTCAGATGATGGGTGGATCATGCTATAAGATAGTAACAAAGTTTTGGAAGTAATAGCTTTAGATTATTCCAAAAAAAAAAAATGAAAGCCTTTCTCTTTTTTTTTTTGAGATTGAGTTTCGCTCTTGTTACCCAGGCTGGAGTGCAATGGCGCGATCTCGGCTCACCGCAACCTCCGCCTCCTGGGTTCAGGCAATTCTCCTGCCT